>NC_046373.1:40994414-41249784 GCF_011125445.2 Fundulus heteroclitus | reverse complement strand
AAGAACAATTAATCTCCATCATCTTATTTCAAGTGCGGGATATCTAATTATCATATTTTAGAGGTAAAAATACTCGTTCCATTGGCAGATAGTCTTGTTTAGCTGCTCAAATCAAGGAAAATACACTCATTTCAAGAAAAGTTTACCTACTTTCAGTTCCCTTTTTGTAGTGCTCGGGTTCACACACACAGGGCCCGTATTCCCTTTCTGACACATAATCTGCGGCCTCTTTAAACTGGCTTCAGGTTGGGTTTAGATTTAAGTCAGAGCAGAGTCAGGATTGAAGCTTTTAGCGGTCCTGACAAGGTCCCTCTGTTCGCTGCAGAGCTGCAGTCACCACAAAGAGTGTGACGGCTGATGATGTGAGTCACAGCGACAGACCGAAAACAGGCACACACTCCATCCTTTCCTCACACACACACACACACACCGCCCGGCTGCTGCTATCCAGTTATCCTGACGTTTGACAAAGCCTCGGCTCCTAAACGGATGCAGCGTCCCACCTGACTGAAGTCCAGCTGGATGCAGGAGAGCGAGTCCAGCAGACCGGCTGAGAGAAGGCCGCACCGCTTTTTATCTGCTGAAACCAGCTGAAACTGTCGGTCTGTGTTTACAGTAAATAAATTAAGACTAATATGATCACCTGAAGCCAACAGCTGTGATTGAAAGCCCCCCCCCCCCCCCCCCCATGAAATACTGTTTTTCTTTTTGGAGACTTGAAAGTGCCACATTTCTGTTTTCTGTAACAAGTTTCCATTTTCTGCCAATACCTTCCTGAAAATGACCTTTTTAACTTGGAATGTAGGAGAAACGTGTTCCGGATTAGACGGAATAAAACAGAACTGTTCATTTTTATCAAGAAGACGCCCATAAACAAGGAACATGTGAATAAATGAACATTTATTCTCAGTTTTCTTCCTGCAACAAATACTTTGCCACGGATAAAATTAGAGCTGTGACTGCTTTTTATAAGTTTTCCGCTTCTCTGATATGCAGTTTTTTTAAAAGCTGCGGGGAAAAACAGTTTTTGAAGTCATAGGTGGATTATAGGAATTAATGCCATTATCTCAATTAATGCAAACGCCATAAGTGGATGGCGGCTTATGAAAGCTTCTCATTCCTTTCCTGCGTCTTATATAAGAGTAGACAAGATGAGACTTGGCAGAAGAGCTGACGTACTCGATGGAAGAAGCTGAACAAGTATTTGGAAATCGTGGTTCTGATTATATATGGAAAGATTAATCAAAAAATGAATTCTTTTGGAAACATTAGCATCAACTGTTAGCATCTCAGCCTCTCTCCATAAAGACCCTTTAACTGAGCTGTAACCTGGGATTGTTGCTAAGTTCTCTACCATTGATCCTTTTCATTCGTGAAACCAGGAAGGGAGATACGATCATTCAACCGTGGAAAAAATACTGTTTCATTCAGAAACGTGTGCGTTTAGTTGACAAACTGGTACGAGAAGCTGGGGGCTGTGCAGCCGTGAGCCGTTTCCTGTCATCACCAGCGAATTTCAGCAGTATTAGCCTGACTCATGTTTTTTTTTTTTTTTTTTTGTGCACATTCAATAGTCATTTTTATGTTTAACCCTCCCATTAGTCAAAGGTAACTTTCAGACGTGACTTGAATACAAGTATTTCTGAGCAAATAGAGCTATTCCAGCCTTTAATAGCAGTTGTGATAACGGCTTCACAAACACCGTCTGCAACAACATGCAATTCAGAGTGGGGGGCCCCTCTGGTTATGTAGCTTAAAAGATGGATTTCACCCAGTCTCCAGCTTGCTTTCTCCCTCCTGCAGTGCCTGTGCTTACCTCCAAAAAAAAAAAAACTCTATTAAGAAAAAAAAGTTGGTAATGGAAAACGGAGAACGACTCCTGCGCCTCCGCCTCTGACCCATCCACCCTCTCATCCCCCGAGTCGATTTCCAGGTGGTGGGCTTCTCCAAACGAGAGGCTGATTTTCATAATCCAAGCGGAGGCGTCTGAGGACGGGGGGGGGGATGTTTGAAGCCTTCCTGCTTCCAGACGTCCTGACGGGCGGCGGACCGGCAGCCCAGCTGGACGACTGGATGGAGAGAAAAGGGTGTTTGACGGCACGAGGGCGGCTCTTTTATCTGCATCCCAGCATGCTTTGCAGCGACTCCGTTGGTGTCTGAGCTTTAAACCTCTGGGTTTTCTTCCCTCCAGAGGTACAAAGTGTGTGTGTGTGTGTGAAGTGAGAAGTTAAATGGGTTTGGAATTGAATTAAGCAACTGTCAGAATAAAAGGAGCTGAAGGGGAGCGTGCTAACGAGATAGTTTGGAACGTCACTTTTGTTCCAGCAGTGGTTGTCGGTGTGACGCCGTTCAAAGGATGGAGAAACTAAAACTGCACACAAATAAACAAAACCAACGAACAATCAGATGAACTGATTGATGGCGGTTAAATTAATCGCCGTGTCTTTAAAACTTTTTACAGCGTTTTAACAGAAGCGCTCGAGTCTTTGCCAACATTTTTTGCCTTTTTTTGAAAACGCGTTCCGTGTCGAGTCGCTGCATCCTGTGTGTGTTTTGTGACTAATTAAGTCTTATTAAGTGGGATGTTTGACTTTTTTATCTGAGTCAAGTAATCCCAGCCGACTGAAAGATGAGCGCAGCAGAGCGATTGTAGAAAAGTTTCCGTGAATGTCCCCGTAGAACCACCTTCAGCGCCTCAGTGGAATCGTTGTGGAGAGATTTTGGCCCGTCTCTGCTTTAAAACTTTTTCTGTTAAGTTAGGCAGGCAAATATTTTTAAAACATTTAAAGCATTTAAAAAAACCTGCACTTAACCACAGAATATTGTTGTTTACATAGGGGTTTATGTTTGATTCAATGACTGCAAGTTCTCCTTGTCCCGTGGCAGCAAAATGAGCCCAAATCATCATCCCTCCACCACCGTGCCTTACAGCTAACATGAGGTTTGTTTTAATGATTGGTTTCCTCCAAATTATGACCAAACATAACTGCTTTGCTTTCATTTGTCTACAGGATCTTCTTCCAGACATTTTCTGTGTCATTTTGACGCTTTACAAACCTGAGCCTTACCATATTTATCAAAGAGGGCCTTTCCCCCCCATCAACCCTTAAAAACAAGCCTTGCACATGTTTAGTGTTTATTGTTTTTTTTGTCATGACTTTAACATTAAAACCTGCCAGCTGGGGTTTGTAGAGTCTGAGATGGGCTACTTATGCTTATTTTGACATTTCTCTAAGCGTTGTCTGGATTGCTGGCGTGTCCACTCCTGGGAAATTTGCCAGCTGTCTTACATTTTTTTTTTTTACTCTTGTGAGTAATCGCTCTGTCTGTATGATGATGCTCTTCTAATGGTATCAATCTTGTTTTATTTTCCTTCCTAGATAAATGGGCACAAACAGTTGCTTTTCTAAGGTCACTGCTCACCACCGTCCTCCACAGCAGCAAACAGGACAAACTCTCGCTTCCATAGCGGTGTTACCATAACGCTGCTGAAGACGTGTTTATGGTTATTGTTGATTATCATCATTCCCTTTTTAAAATGCAGCGGAAGCAGCTGGGATGTACGTACCTGTTCACATGACCGTGTTGACATTGATAGACACTTGTTTTATAAGTACCACATTTTTCGTACTATAAGGCGCACATACAAATCCTTGAATTTTCACAAAATTGACAGTGCGCCTTATATATGATCACCGTTGTGCTTACTGACTGATTTTATGTGGTGTTAAAATGCTCAATGGATATTAGGAGCATTACGGTACACCGTGTCACTACCTGAGGACCCCTGAGCTGTCTACCAGACTGCCTGACTGTAATGTCTAAACTAGAAGTGCATTCATGTAAGGCAGCCTGGAGTACGCGCTAGCAACAATAAACCTAGTAAGTTAATTCAATATAAAGTTTATTCTGGCCTTATGTTAGAAACAGGGCAGTTTAGTCCAGCTACTCTGTCCTCCTGATAGAGACGGATAGAGAGCTGTGGACGTGGAGGAGGGATATTATACACCTGGGTAGAATATTTAATGTGCGCCTTATGGTCTGGAAAATACGGTATTTCGAAGGCAAATTTATCTGTATAGCACATTTCAGTACAAGGACAATGCAAAGTGCTTTACATGATTAAAACATTGGAAAATAATAACAGAATAAAAGCAAGTTGGAATGAAATGTAGTAAGATTTAAACAAAATAGAACATGGGAAAATGGAAACCAAAAGCAAATATTAAAAACAGTTGGACTACAAACTTAAACTAATGATGTTTCAGTAAAACAGTTTAACCAGAACAGTCAAAGGCAATCCTTAATAAATGTATTTTAATCTTGATTTAGAGGAACTCAGGCTTTCAGCTGCCCTTTAATGTTATTCCCCGACTGCCAGCATTAACGACAACAAATATCGTACATTTTGTGAGGCACTTGTTTACCTTGAGCTGAAAATCAACCATGGGAACACAAAAATTCGGGATGTGTGAGTCAATAGGGTGCTATATAAAACTTTTACTGACTATTTCAGTTATATTTATACCTGATTTTCAACACCTCTGTTTTAGGAAAGTTGGCGGCATTCTAAATTAAATTTTAGCGGGTAATTTAGTCGGTGTAAATTGGATTTCGTCGATGGGCTTTGATGTAGAGCGGATTATCATCGGCGTAGGAGTGGATATGGAGCGGCTGATGATGGGAGTCATTTCCGTGCTGCAGGAGACGGACGGATGGAGAGACTGACGGGAGACAACCAGGGACAGCCACACGTGTTGATGCCGCTCGTCTGCTAGCGCCTGTTTCCATTAATTTCTTTGCTGTACAAAACCCTTCCTCTGAGGTCTGAATGTGGTCACAGTGACTTTTTGCTATCTGCTGCTTACAGTAGCAGATAAGAGCTGCTGAGGATTTTCTTCCGAGCACCTTAAAGCACACATTTCCAAGGCTTTAGATTTGGCTGCTAAGCAACGGCCTAATCTGTAGCAGACTGCGGGAAGGTTATCATCTCATGCAAGTTTCATATCTCCAACAGATTCCCCTTTTCACTCTTGCTTCACCACAAATTATCCTAAGACAGAGAGAGAGTAATGAAAATAAAAATGCATTATGTAATTTAGGGTTAGTGCACTAAAGCGTTCTTGGCAGATTTCGTCCGGCGTCGTGGGAGAAGTGGTTCAGTTTTTCCTAACTCTGGTCCTGAGGGGACGCAGACCCGCATGTTTTAGATGTCTCCCAGCTTCAGCACACCTGATTCCACTTGATGGCAGATTGACGGGCTTCTGGTGAAGAACTGCAGTCATCTGAATCACACGTGTTAGAGCAGAGAAACATCTAAAACATGCAAAAACGGCGTGCCTCCAGGACCAGAGCTGGAAACGCTGATCCAAACTATGTCTCCCATGATGCCGGATGAAGACGGCTAAGAAGACCTCAGAATCAGCTGCATCAGCTTCTTGACTGTCTTGTCTTCTGAATAGTATTTGTTGTGTTAACACAGATGGAATAGAATTTGATATTTGAGAATTTCATATTTTCTTAAGCCTGTTTATGAAGGTTTCACTTTGTATTAATGAAAAAAGGACTAAAAGCTAAAAACTGCCAGTGGGTTAAATTGTAAGAACATTCATGAACATTATGTACAACAGAAGCCAACAATAGAAACGACTAAAAACCTAGAAAATATAGTTTATTATGACCAGGGATGGCTGGTGGTAACAATTTTAAGGGGGTAACGCACTAGAGGTCAGAAATTACCACACGACCAAAAACTCCACTCCACATAAATCCGTCCACGGTCACTTAGACTTAGACAACTTTATTTGTCATTTTGTATGCACAAAGTGCGTACAGAACAAAATTTCGTTTGCATACAGCTTGAAAAATCACAGTAAATTTCAGGATAAGGTGCTTGCTGGTGGACTTTTAAGTGTAGTCTCGTCCAAATTACTTTATCTGCTTTATTTTCACCAGCGAAAGCCTTAGGAACTTTTTTTTTTGTGAATAAATGATTTGATTTTTATTCGCTGCTGGCATCCTCTCCTGTCTTGTTGTTGTTGTTGTCTGACTCTTCCGTTTGCATCCGGATGGTATTTGCGGCTGCGCCACTAAGCTACCAGGGGCATATCACCAATTAATCTGATTGGAGGAAGAATGACACAAAGAGCTCTGATTGGCCGCAGGCATAGAGAGGTACGCCCAGAGGAGAATCTTTAGGTAACCAGTTATAGATCCATGTGAAGTCACATGAAAAAAAAAATATGACTTAAATAGACGCTCATCTACTGAAGCATTAACCTAAACAAAAAAGACAAACCCAAAATAAACCCAAAATTAAATGGGAATGCTAAAAAAATCAAAGGTTAGAAACATTTTATGGGAAAAATGAATTATTTTGTAATTCATGTTTACTTCATGTTTAACCCGAGTGCCCCTTATTGACAAAACACCACTGGTTGTGACATTTTTAGTTGTCTAATTTGGTGGAGGTGTCATAGAGGCTTAGGCATTATAATATAATAGGTGTAGCAATTTAGCATGCAGCAGCGACTGCACTGAGAAAATAAAATCAGATTAATTCAATTCAATTCAATTCAATTTTATTTATATAGCGCCAAATCATGAAACATGTCATCTCAAGGCACTTTACAAAGTCAAGTTCAATCATATTATACAGATTGGGTCAGATTATACAGATTGGTCAAAAATGTCCTATATAAGGAAACCAGTTGATTGCATCAAAGTCCCGACAAGCAGCATTCACTCCTGGGGAACCGTAGAGCCACAGGAAGAGTCATCTGCATTGTACATGGCTTTGCTGCAATCCCTCATACTGATTAGATTAGAAGACTAACTGGCATTGGAGTGGTTAGTTTTAGAAAATGTCTGAATATTAAGTGTGAAAATGGAAAAAAATTGGATGAAATGATCATGCATGAGGTTTTTAGAACATTCTTGATAATCATTTTTCTTTGTGTCTGAGGCACAGAGGTGGATCAGAAAATGAAGAGGCATTTCTCCCAGTTATTATCCTGTGGTTGTTATCCTGCAATGATAGAGAACAGCAGCACATTTACTTCAGCTCCCAGAAACAACGGAAGAGACATAATATCCAGAACCGGGTTCCCGTGAAACCCTTTTGTCTACAAAACATTGTCAACATGATTTAACTTTATTGCGTCGGATTGGCTTTTTACAGAAGCCACTAACTGGAGCGAGATTATCATCGCTCCGCAACAAACAGCTCAGTTGGGTGGAGATGATAGGGGGCATTGTGTAATTGCTTGTTAGAAGAAAATATGCAACGGGCACGACGGGTTAAATGACAATTAGCGCAGTATGTGTCCTGGTGTAGGCGCATGCGGGCGACGCGGAGGAGAGCAGCTCCCGCTCGCTGCAGCTCGACGCACTTCAGAGGTCTGGCTTGGCTCTGCGTTTCGCCTGACAGGTCTGGCTAAACCGTCATCCTGTTGCTTCTATTCCTGGCCCCCCCTCCTCCCCCCCTCCTCTCCCCTCCTCTCACTGGGATGTGAGGGTTAGTACACAGTGACAACTCCCACCCTCCCTGCTGAGTGTCAGCTCACTGGCCCCCTTTTTTCCCTGAGATGACAGAGACCGAGTGAGGACGGGGGGGTTTGGAGGATGTCAAAGTGAGAAGTGTGAGGGTCCTAACCTTCCCCCCAGCCTGTTTTCTCCTCCTCGCATCTCCTGGCTTTTTATTTATTTATCTATATTTATTTTTTTTTGCCTTCACCGTTCCTCTTGTGTTTAATTCTCAGAGCGGAACGGCCGGCGGCCTTACAGCGGCTGATGGAAGGCGCTCGGGCTCAAATCTGCTTCCAAACGCGCGCCAGGCGCTCGTGCACAGACACCCAGACGATCCCCGCGCTGTCCGTTCAGCACGCCGATTCTCTGCCACATATAGGAAATGATTGCCCCGCGCGGGCGCGGCGGCCCTGGCTGTCTCAGCCGGTTGGAAACGCTGAGCGGCAGCATCCTGACAGCTCTCCAGACGCACTCTCTCCACACGGATAACAGATAAAAGCTGTTTCCCTAAGTCCTTTCCGATGTCTTCTTCTGCAGCTCGTGTCTCTTTCTCTCTCCGTCTCCATGCGCTCTGAGCGTTGGGCGCTGGCTGTGGGGGGGGGGGGGGGGGGGGGGGGGGGGTGTTTGTGTCTGCGTCAACGCGTTTCGCTTATTGTGTTTGCGTTTCTGCTGCGTCTCATCTCTGTGTTTGTGCACAGGTGTGGATAATAGACGGAGTTGACTAACCAAACATTCACGCACTCTCTGTGTTCTGACTGTAACATCTACATCCTTCTCTAAAGGAAAATAATTCTCACTGCCTGGATGATGCCAAAATAAGCTAGACATGTGAAACTTGACAATTAGATTCTTAGTCCAAGACCTACAGTGCTAAAGACATGCAGCAAAAAAAAAAAAAAAAAAAAAAAAAAAATACAGGGGCTGCAGAGAAATCCTCTTAATCGATCTTCATCGGCTTCAGCAACTCTAAAAGCAGGAGTTCTGGGTGATATAGGTGTTGCCAGGATGGAAAGACATCAGCAATGACTTATAGAGAGGCAACTGGAGCTGAATCGTTCCACACAGGGAAGGATTATTTCCAAAATGGAGACATTTAAGACCGCTACAAATCTTTCCAAACATGGGTGCCCCAGCAAATTCGCTCGCCAAGGTCAGGGCATGCACTGATCAGAGTAAGCAAACAAGTGATAAGAGGAATTAAACAAGGACGGCTGGTTCAGAAGGGTTGCAACAACAAGATCATCTTCTCTCTGAAACACTTATGGCAGCAAGACTAATGTTTGAGAAGCTGCATCTAAATGAACCACAAGACTTCTGGAACATTGTTCTTTGGGCAGATGAGGACAAAGTGGAGATGTTTGGCAATAATTCGCAGCAGCGTGTTTGAATCGTCTTGTTACTGAAAGGTGCTATAAAGATGAGATATATATCTATATCTTTATATAAATAAAGCTGAGAAAACCAAAAACGGCATAAAAGCAACAGGGCTGATGGTTTGGACTCGTTTTATACCGCTGGGTCTGGTTACTACTCTTAGCCTCCTCTGTGTTTAAAATATTCTAGAGTTAAATGTGAGAGCATCTGTTTGACAGCTGTAAACCGGCCCAAACTGATCCCAAACGCAGCAATGCATCCGCAGCAGAAATGTGCGAAAAAGAAAAGAACCAAGGTGTTGCATAATCCTGGTCAAAGTCCAAGTCCCAGGCCGACAGGAATGCTGCAGGGAGACCTTCAGAGAGACGCTCAGGAGCAAATGTCTGCAAACCTCCGACGAGCTGAGAGAACATTTCAGAAAAAGAGCGAGCAGAGACTGTTTCACAACGAGAGAGCTGGATAAAGTCAGACACACATCTGCCAAGTCACTGCTGGCAAACACACTTCTATAAACCAGTGGATTCAGCTTATTTGTTAGCTAAAACTGTGCTGAAAACGAGGAACACTTTATTCTCATCTCAGCATGTCGGCTCTGATGTGGACGGAGGTTCGTGCATTTTTAAGAACAGCCGCTCAGCCTACTGCCTTCTACTAACGTTACGAATGTTGGCAGCGCAGCTCGCAGACACATTCCCCCTTACCAGGAGACTGAGAAGTGGTTGCACGCTTACTGGTTACCGTTCAATGAAAAATGGAGCTCAGAGTTCAAAAATCTGTCAAAAGGGGAGCCGCCAAACGTCCCCCTGCAGACGGAGCATGCCGATGGCACCCAGTTAGCTTCTTTCTGCTTCTTCCACCAATCAGACGTCTTCTGACCAACTGGGTTCTGTTTCCAGGCCTCGGCGAGGTCCAGGATGCATTTTCCTGACACTAGCTGAACGGATTGAATGTTCAGCGGTCCTACTGTGGCACCAGCATCTGTGCGACGCATTGCTTTCTTCTATTCTCTCGTCCAACCCAAAGGTTCGGATAAAAGCAGCTTTCAGCTTCTTCATGTCCTGTTAAACACACAGAAACATAAAAGTGAAGGGTTTTTAACTAATCAGAGGTGCAACGTTGAGGAAAAGATGAAATGAACTTAATGCAAGCACTGCAAAAACGGAACTAAAAATAAGTCAAATTTTCTTGAAATAAGTGTATTTGTCCTTGATTTAAGCAGGTAAATAAGATGATTTGCCAATGGAATGAGATGTTTGCACTTAAAATGGGAACAATTTATCTCCATAGTCTTATTTAGAGGGCAGAATATCTAAATATCTTATTTTAGGAGTCGAAATACTCATTCCATTGGCAGATGATCTTATTTACCTGCTTAAATCAAGGACAAATACACTCAATTCAAGAAAATTTGACTTATTTTTAGTTCCGTTTTTGCAGTGAGGTACTGCCACAGTAACACTGTTCTGCTGTCTAACATGAGAATAAAGCTCCAGTTCACCATTTAAAAGGCAGTTTGATGCAGTTTGGTCTGAGTTGCTCAGCCGAGCCTCCAGTCATTGTCTTAGTTGAGATCCAATTGGGCCACGCAACGGATTTTAAATGCTCTCATGAAGCGGTTTGAAGAATAAATGAAGTTTTATTAGTTATTAATTAGAAGACTTGATAAACCGAATCATTTTATGTGCATTAAGGCATTAAGAAGTTGTTTAGTTCTGTGTCCAGGTAGATTTTGGCCACTATTGGCCCGTTTCTGATGTGTTGGTTAAAGGATCTTTCCACAGTGTGAGAACTGCAGCCGCTGCGGCCGTCCTCTCTGCGTGTTCAGCTGCTTTGTTACTTCGTTAGAAGAGCCCTCATCAGTGGATAATTGTCCCACAGATGTTGGCCCGCCCACATCAGGGTATCAGTTCCTAATCTGTGACCGCAGATGGATTAATTAGCAGCTTTAATCAATCCGCTTTGACCAGCATAATACGGGGCAGTCTGTGACGTCCAGACTTTAATGGACTGCCGCTTAAAAGACAGCTGCCAACAAAATATGCCCCCCCCCCCAGACTTCAAATTAAATCAGATTTTAGAGTTTATTCAAATAGAAATTAAATATAGTTTATAGCCAAAAAGGGAAAGAAGTCCAACAGGATTTAAAAAATATATATAAAAACACAAATGGAGCGACAGTAAAATACTTTCAATTAATAAGATTTTTAAATTAAAGCGTGCGCGTGTGAATATATAGATGGATTAAAACTTTAATCTCACAACGGTTGGGTCAATTTTTTATCCAGGTATGTTGATTTATTTTATATATTGAATTTGGTCCATATTTCAAACCACTGCAGTCTAATTGCCTAAATTCAGCAGAAGCGATCTCATGATCTGCCATGGATACCAGTGGGTTGAGAAGAACTGAGAAAGGAGTACTTTCTATGGGAAAGAAGAAAACAAAGTTCATATTTAATGGCAGCTATGGCTCTTTCAACGGCAAAATGCAGAAGCAGCGGACCAGTGGTACCTTCTACGGAGATAAAACAGCAGGATATACAAAGTTTACTGCAGGAATGCCACATGAGCACTGAGCCAGTAGTACTTTCTATGGAGATAAAACAGAAGATATACAAAGTGTACTTTAGTAATAACACAGGAGCACTGAGCCAGCAGTACTTTCTATGGAGATAAAACAGCAGGATATACACAGTTTACTGCAGTAATGTCACAGGAGCACTGAGCCAGCAGTACTTTCTATGGCGATAAAACAGAAGATATACAAAGTGTAATTTAGTAATAACACAGGAGCACTGAGCCAGCAGTACTTTCTATGGAAATAAAACTGCAGGGTATACACAGTTTACTGCAGTAATGTCACAGGAGCACTGAGCCAGCAGTACTTTCTATGTAGATAAAACAGCAGGATATATAAAGTTTACTGCAGTAATGTCACAGAAGCACTGAGCCAGCAGTACTTTCTATGGAAATAAAACTGCAGGGTATACAAAGTTTACTGCAGTAATGTCACAGGAGCACTGAGACAGCAGTACTTTCTATGAAGATAAAACAGCAGGATATACACAGTTTAATGCAGTAATGCTACAGGAGCACTGAGCCAGCAGCACTTTCTAAGGGAAACAAGAGTACCTGGTGGTAAGTGGCAGCTACAGGTCCATCTGTGATTTTTGTCCCGGAAACACAAAGCTATCCGAGGACAAATGAACCAGGGGTACTTTCCTTGGAAAAGATAACCTAGAGTTAAAACGTTTTGGCAGAAACCGTGTTATCATCGATTCCTTTAAGGAACAAGACAGAACAGATGCACTTGTTTATAGAAATCAAGGTAGAAGCTGAATGTGACTGCTGCAAGCTATAAATGCAGAGTGATAAAACGACTCTAAAACATTATTCTCCGAACAACATTGTGCTGCCTGGTCCAATTGGTAAGATGTGTGACCTGTAGGAGGCAGAGCGGTTTCAGCCAGTCACAGTAAACTGGAGCAACCTGACAGGATGTGTCAGCTCAGCACGATAAGAAGCCTCCATCTGTTTCCCATCAAACCTTCACAGAGGAGAAGGAGCGGCTGCGCTCGCCTGGAGCTAAGCCGAGCAGGTCGCAGGAAATCAGAGGAGGTGGCACTCACAACCACATTCACATTCAAAGATAATTAGTCTGGCGCCATGTTTGAAACAAGGAAAAAAAAAAAAACTGAACAAGAACGGAACCGACAGCAGCTGGTCGCTAATCCAATAAATGATTATTCGTTAGGAAAAAGTTCCCGACAGCCACGACGAGTCAGTCTTGATTAATGAGGACGGCCGTTAATCAAGTCTGCCGTCACATCCACGCGTTCTCGTTTAGGACGCAGTTATTAACATTTTTCTTCTTAGGTAGCGCATCCTAACCCCCACAAATGTTGTTTTCCTTGACGCCGGTGAGTGAAAGTAGGTCGCCTCTGGATCTTTGAGCCGGAGTGACTCGTTCACCTGAGGTTTGAAACGCTGCTTTGTTGGTGCAACAACAACAACAACGACAACGTTCCACTTTTAGGTCGCTGTTGACAGCTCTTCCCTTCTTCAGGTGTCGTACACCTTCTGCTCCCGCTAACTAATCTTAAAGAGATTGTACAAAACATTAAGCGTCAGACGGTAAGTTTGCCGTTTGTCTAAAAAGCTAAAAGTGCTTAGAGCCATAGACGGTTTTCCTCTGAGCACATATTAACCACAGGCCCTCAGCTCTATGCTATAATATCATGATGTAAACATCATGATATTATAGCAGCCAGCTATGAATCATATTAGTCAGACCTGCTGTTTAAATCAATGCTAAAGCGTAAAATTCTACAATATATGAACCACTTTCAAAACACCAAACTAATGTGTCGGTTGGACTAGATGGTTAGCTTCCTGTCATCTTCAGAAAATGTAATTTAGATGTATATATGTTTCCTGAAACTACTCCAGTACTGATTAAAGTTCTCTTTGACATTTCTTAATGAACAAATCGGGCCAGTTGTCCCGGTATGTTGCAGTTCCAGGATTTTATGGATCATGACAGTTTGATCAGAACCTCACAAACCAGCACGGCTGCACCTCCACCTGCACCAACCTCAAAACAACGTTAAAACAGAAGTCATCCGTTGTACCAACAAATCTTCTTTCACTTATTTCCGCCTTGGGAGTTTAGCTTCTCATATTTCCGTGTTGCGCAGGTTGGTCAAAATGTATAAAAAACATCAACCAAACCCAATGAATTTAAAAGATAAGGCCCCAGGACATGCAGCTAGATCTCTTAAACAATCATGTTGTCAGTATTATTTCAAAGCAAAGTCCTGAAACTGGGTTTTAAACAAGCAGAGCAGAAGCTATGTGCTGCTTACTGGTATCAGGCTGTGATTATTTCAATGAAACCAGAGTTTCTGCCGGTTTCCCCTCCCCTCCACGTTGCTACACACTGCCAGTCAGCTGGGCTGAAGGAAGAGCCCAGCCGTTCTATATGACTTGTTAAGGTAGGCCAATTAAACAGACAGCCATGGCATGGAAGCCAAAGAAACCGCATCACCCATCACTCTTATGAAGGTTTTTAAAACTTCAGGTTGTCAACTATGAGCGGCAGGTCTCTGATCCAACCGATGGCATGCCCTGTCCCAGAGCAGATAGCCTGACTAACCAGTTATCAGATAAAGGAAGCCTGTTATTGTCAGGCCTGTTTATGAAACGGCTCACAGGACTGAAGGGGACAAAAAGGCCATAAAATGAGACCAAATCTAGCAGTTTCTGCTCTGCCTTCTGCATAAATGATGATGATCTCGTTGTGGATAACGAGGCTCTAACCGTTCCCGCTGCTGTTTGCTCCACGCTGAAGCATCTGCGCCCTTTATTTCTCCACGCCGGCCCGTTTAGTGTGTCGGCTTGTCCTTGATCGCCTGGCGAAGCGTTGCTTTGCATGCCGGTCGGTGCGGCGTCCGGTTTCGCTTTCCATGCGTCTGCGTGTGGACTGGGGGGGGGCTGCAGCGGTCTGATCTCAGATCAATGCGGGTTTGGACGGTAGCGGCGTTTCACACATTCCATTACCTTAAACGGACATCAGAGCGCAGGACAATTACTGTCAGGCTGCAGGCTTGTTTATTGGAAGCGCTCCTCGGCTCGCCGGCTGCTCGTTTCACTGCCTTTGTTTTATTTCCGCTAATCTGGCCTGTTTTGTCTCCATCACTCAGGAGCATCCAGCGTCTTTGTGTCTCCTTGACTTGCATCTCTTTGTTATTCAGCTCTCCTCCTCTCACCTTTCTGCCTCGTCATTGGCCTCTCCTGCCTGATTTTTCCTCCCTCACGTCTGCATTCTCCTTCATCGTCCCGTCATCGCGTCTCCTCTCCTTCATGCTGCCATTCATATCCTCACCCCCCCCCCCTTTCATCTTCTGACTCCACTCCTCATCTATTCATATCAGCTTTCCTTATTGCGCTCCCTTGAATTTGCCCTCTTATTTCAACCTTTTCCTCGCTGAATGTCTTAGGTGCCAGTTTGGATTTCTTTTAACAAAATTGTCCTTCACGCAGCTGATATTGTCAATTTCAGCTGCGGGTAAAAAAAAAAAGAGGCTTCCTCTTTCAGCCTGAGACTCGTTTCAGGATAATATTGACATCCTGCGTGACATTGACGAGTGAGTCTATGCGCTCGGACAGCCAGGATATTTAAAAAGTTATGAATCCGGGGGAATATATGTAATTTTAATGGCTGCTTTTAGTATTCACTTACAATATGCCTTACATTTTTAATCAAACAGCTGCTAACTTGAAGTCTTTTGTTGCTGCACAGAAAAGCCACTTTAAATGAGCTCATGCCCAAATTAATTTCAGCTCTTTTAAACCTTTAAACTGAAGGTGAATCTTTCCATCTGACCTCTGGGAAAATCTGTCCTTCTACACGTTTGCATGACGACATTTCTCTTGCCGAAAGGAGGTGGAGGACTCAGTCTTCAGGGAACTAAAAATAAGTGATATTTTCTTGAAATTTACTGTATTTGTCCTTGATTTGAGCAAATAAATAAGATTATCTGCCAATGGAATGAGCATTTTGACCCCTAAAATAAGATAATTAGATAAAATGCACTTGAAATAAGATGATGGAGATGAAGTTGCTCCTATTTTAAGAGCAAAAATCGTACTCCATTGGCAGATGATCTTATTTACCTGCACAAATCAAGGACAAATAGTGATTTCAAGAAAGTTTTACTCATCTTTAGTTCTGTTTTAGCAGCGTTTCAGCCTCCAGGAGAGTAGCCACATGGTGCTGAGCACTGCTGGTTAGCTGGCTGAAAGGAGAATAGTGCACTTTCTCCTTGTTCATAAAGAGGAAAGAACAAATCTGCGATAACTTCCTAACTGCCTGTAAACCCTTTTTGCTTACCATATGGTAGCAATGAGCTTATGAATATTAGATGGTGTTTTTGCAGTGGACAGAATAATTTAGCTTTTTAATAATAGCGCTTTGTCTTTAAATGCAATTAGAACATATTGTACATGAAATTGAATGGAAGCCCTTGTGCTTTTTTACTCATATTCTAGAAGGTGAAGAGGTGGAAGAGCGGTACGAACAGCTAAATCTAAATTGTTTCGCTGCCAGAGGAGCAGACATGAGTCAGAAAAGACTCTTTCAGTAAAACCTTGTTGCCGAGATGGAAGTGATGAGTTTTATTTCTCCAGTAGTTTGGCATACGACTTATTATCTGTAGCAGAAAAGCAGTAACGCTGTTTAATTTCAATTTAATATTATTTATATAGCCCCAATTCACAACACACGTCATCTCAAGGCACTTTACAATGTCAAATTTAATCAAATCATCCACTTTTTTTTATTTTATTTATTTCACGTTAAAATGAAATTAGACTTAAAAACAGCTTATTTTCCCAAAGCCTGCTGAGAATCAATAAACCCTCAGCCCAGGTCATAGTTTGTCAAAAACACACTGGTTCCACAGGTTCTTGATGATAATTATATAAACTGTCTCTCACATGCAGATGTCTGTTTTCACACAATAAGTTAAAGAACTGTGGGATTTGCATGGCTCCCTGAGAAGTGAAGATCTAAATTCATCGCAGAGCATTTTACTGCGTAATAAGAGAAACATTCATGCAGCTGCGCAGTGATTGTCTATAAAGAGACTATCTGATTTTTTTGACTCGAAAATGAGTCTTATTAGATGCCAACGACTATTTGCACGCTCTAAGCTTCCCAGGAAGTGTTGTTGGTCAGTGCAATAGACAGAGTTCATAAAAAAAAAAGGCTTGGAAAGATCATCCTGTGTCTGTGTGTTATGTGCAATCTGTTTGCCTTCCTTCCACTCGCCAGATGACTGTTATGTTCCAGTTGAGTTGTTCACTGAGCACCTCTGAAAGGGAAAGCAGAGGAGGAGACATGCGCGTTTTTTTATCAGCAGCCGTGCGCTTCGTGTGGAAACCTTTCCAAATATTTACATGCTGGTTCTAATTCTGCTGCCATGTCTGCTGGTTGGCGCTGCCGCTTTAAGCAGCTGGCCGCTTCAGGTGCATGCAGGCGCAGATTGCAGGCTCGTCACAGAAATATCACACAATGATTAATGCGTTTTGGGGACAGAGTGAAGTAATCTGATGATTTGCTGACGTAGGGCTGTTGGTAAAAAGGTTGGATGCGGTGACCTACGCTCTTCCTGGACGGAAAGCTGGGAGCAGTGAGCGAATCAGAAGACACCATTCAGTCTGAGATGATGACGCTGAGGTTATTGTTCTGTGTGTCTTCCTGTCAGCGTTTGTTATAAGATAAGATAAGATAAGGTAAGATAAGATAAGATAGGCTTTATTGATCTCACAATGGAGAAATTCACTCGTCACATTGGCTCATACAAGAAGGTGCAGAGTAGGAAAGGTGCATCCAGTTATATACAGTGAATCTTCATATATACAATGGATCAAAAGAATACCAAAAGAAATTGTTGTTTTTAATTAAAAGGGGGGGGGGAAAGAACAGAAAACAGGGCTAGAAACTTAAAATGTAGTTTTTATTTCTGAAAATGTAAAGATTTTCTATTCCTTTTCTAGATTCAATGCATTATAAAACTGTTGATTGAAGCAGATCTTAAGACGTCATAAAACAGAAGCCTCTTTAATACGCTCCAGCTTCCTTATACATTCATCTCACAGTATGGATCTGTGTATATTTAATATTTAAACACTCAAGCATTTAAATTCTGAAGTATGTTTTTCTACGTTTGAGTCTAAAATGCTGCAAACTGCGGTTCCCTGGTGCACGGGCAGACACACACCCTTGTTACTCGGTCCCGGCTCGGCTGCCATTGATCGGCGGCATCGTTGGTATTCAGCACCACGCGCCCCCCCCCCCTCAGCGCGGCTGCGGCGGCTCATTGCCGCTGTACGCGTGCGTCGGCTGGACCAGCTGCACGGCACAGTGAGAATGACCCGAGCTGAGAGACGACAATAATAATAATAAAAAAAAGACGAAGGCAGAATGTTTCTCTTGCTCTGCTGTGAGGAAGGCTCGGTGGTCATGATTACCGGTGAAAACTAAATTGCCAATCAGCTCGTTCTCGTCTGTCCGCCTCTGGTTTTCTGGCCCTCTGCTCAACCCGCCGTTTCCTCTGGGTTTAATGCGCCGCTCTGTCTTCCTGTTGCGTTTTATTTAGCGTCCTTCACCTTTGAGCGTCTCTTTAAAAGTATTTTCTGACGTGTGACATCTGGAAAAATTGTGTCTGTTTCCTGGGTGTCAAACTGCAGTCCTCCAGGCCCGGGGTCCTGCAGCCTTTAGATGCGTCTGTGCTTCAACACGCCTGCCTCCAATATGAGCTCATTAGCAGAGCTCTGCAGAGCTGGACTGCATGCTGCTGAGCTAGTTTAGCTCAGCTCGTTTGATTCAGGTGTGCAGGGCGAGGCTCACATCTCAACGATGCAGGACGCCCTCCAGGATCTGAGTTTGAGATTCATGGTAAGACTTTCAGTCATGGATGATAAATAGATTTTCTCTTTGCATTGTTAATTGTGTGTGAGGGAACCTGAAGCCCACAAAATCCTGAGGAAATCCCTGGAATCTGAGGTTTAAGTAAAATTTGGCCTTCTGTTTTTTACCTTGATGGACTTTGGTGAAAGATGACACCCTGCCTCAGTCAGCTGTGGTTAAAACGGAGGAACCACGTTGCCTTTTGGCAGATTTGTCGGTATCCACTCCTGTTTAGACTGAGCGGTGGTGCAGCATCCAAGCATGATATTAAATCCTCTTCTTTAATAGAATCGAGTTGAAATTTCTACTTACTGTGAAGTCTGTAAGTAAAAAGGCAATTTGCTTTCACACAGCATCTAGAAACAAAACTGTTGAGCTAATTTCACTTTAACTCGGATGTTTCGTCTTGCAGCGGAAATTAGCCACAGATGAGCAGAGCTGGTCTTAACTTACACCTCCTAGCTGATGCAACGCTTAAAGACGCGCCGACGCCCTGAACAAATGGTTCAAATTAACGTGGTCCATATTCAGATCTGTCTTTTGGTCTATTTTAAATATTCTGTTTATGTTTTTGTGCTAATCTTTGCCTTGTAGATGCATGGGGCTTTCATGGCACCGATTGAGGTGAACATGGGTTGTGTTTGAAATTGGCAAAATACAAACGGCAACCCTTAAGCAAGCCCATCAGTGTTGGTTCTGATAACGCTGCCCAATGGATCGATGAGGCGTTTTCTGAATCTGCTGGTCTGTTGTTTTTACTACAGGTCCCTTAAGTTACTGTCAAATAAAACATTATAACTCAAATCAGGACAGAGCTACTTTAACTAACTTTTTATCTCCCCCATATCATATTATTTACTTTGTTAAACTGTCCTGCATGCCAAACCAGGTTACCTCAGAATCGTACACCTTCTATTTGATGTTCTGTAATTTGTTCTAAGGATTTATTAGTATGTTTTGGATATTTGAGTGAAAATTTTGTTTTATCAGGCACTGGTTTAAGAATCTGCTTGCTTGTTACCTGACTGAGCAACATCTTTAGGCATGCATTATTTAACAACTCTGCAGTGGTAACTCCGTAATTCTTCCATAATACTGGATGGAAAAGCTGCAAAATCTGGAGAAGTTAGATTCTGGTGCTCAGTTTGTGTTTCTGTTTGGGTTGTATTGACTTACAACCCGAACCGAAACGCATCTGAAGAAACTCTCCAGAGTAATGGATCCGTTTTAGCTACACTACTGAATAAACGCCTGTAAAGTTTAGAATTTAAAATTAAAGTATTTATTAAATAGTTTTATTATTGAGCGTTCTCAGGCTTGGCTACTTTTCCTCGTTCCCCCTTTCTGTTCACTTCCTGTTTTAGCTCTGCGCTCCGTCTCATCCTCAAGGCTTCACAAGGTTAATCCTGCACGATGCAATGGATCTGCCTCTCGGTTTCTTTCTTCTTCTCTCCGTCTTGTATCTTGTTTTCTTTGCAGGCTTTCTCCGTGAACTTACCCAATCCTCAGCGGACCTTCTCCCTGCACCGCGGGCCGGGTCGGGCCGTGTTTATTTTAGTGGCCGTCTGCAGCGGGGATCTTTCACCTCCTACCTCACACCTCTGTCTCCTCTCATTCCTCCTTCTCCCTCCACTTAAGCCGCTCTTTATCTCTGGCTTCTGGTTTCCATGGACAGCGGGTTTCGTTAGATTCTCTCGCCTCGTTCTGGCCTTTCTCGCTTTAGCTTAACCTTCGTGTGGTCCTTTTGCTTTCCGCTCGTCTTCAGCCTCGGCCCCTTTCAAGATCCGAAGTCCCACGCTTCACAGGACAAAACAAGCTTTTGTTCTGAGTGAAATGGTTTTGCTGGAGAGTGGCTCACGTAAAACATGCAGATGTTTAAGGGCTCTCTCCTCGTGGCGTCTGTGCACAGCATCGGACCATAACCACTTTTCTAGAGACATAGAAACGTTAGCTGAATATTAACACTCTCCAGCTGCAGATTTCTACTTTAAATCATCTTGTTACTGAAAAGTGTTACATAAATAAACTTGCCCTGCCTTTATTACAAGATATTGGTTAAAAATTCAAACTACTTCAGGTTATTTTTCTGACGTTTTATAAGATCGTTAAAACTGTCGATGCATGCAGCATTTAGATCAAATGATCGTCTAACAATAGGACACTGAATGCATTTAAAAGAATGGATCTGTTTGGAAATTGCCCAATTTTACAAACCTTCATGAAAAAGACTGACAATGAGTTTTTTTTGTTTGTTTTTGTTTTTGCAACGGAGAGCAGTCATTTTTGGGCTCATCTGCTAAATATGACCACAGTTCAGGCCTGAACTCAGTCAATACAGAATCTATATTAAAAACATAAAGACACATTATGTTGATCATATGCCCATGGTTAATATGAAGGTTAGGCTTTGGTTGCAGTTTAAAAGAAAAGGAAAAACATGCATATACCATCTGTGCAACTGATGTTTGTTTGTTTGTTTTTGTAGCATATGAATCACTTTCCATAAATGAGTCGTGATTCATGATTCATTTAACAGCAGTTGTTGTAAATTATAGTGAAATGGGTATGGAATGCTCGATTGTTGATCAAAGCACCTTGGAGGGTTATTTTACTGTAGAAAATCAGCTCACATGTATAATTGTTTCATGTGAGGACATTAGAAGCTCAAAGTTTTAAAACTGATATGAAGTCTTGGTTCATAAGATCTGTGGCTGATTTTAAAAATGGACAGATTTGATATGACTGTTGACTTGCCTTCAAACTACACTGAACTGGTCAGTTTTCATTATAAACTTTCAGCTATATAACAGACACATCATGTGTGATTATGATAGGATTTTGAACAAAAGTAACCTATTAATATTAAAATAAACAAATAAACGTATGTTTTATATGCCGTGTATGCTACCCTACATGCCCTGATGTTGTGTTTTCATCCTGTTGGGTCGACTTTTACTCCTCTGGATGCCCATTTAATGTAGAAATGTTGTGCCTGGGATGCTGAAGCTTACAAAGAGCGCCGCAGACGTGTGAAAGAAAAGCAAAGAAGCCATAAAATGTGAGTTCAACGTAATATTCAGCAATAATATCATAGCTAGTTGTCCTGAAGTCATGGAACTGTAGGAAAAACCTGATAACTCTGATGCTTCCTCTGGCATTTCAGTAAAAAATATTTAAAACGTAGGAATGGAATAACTGCTTGTTATCTGGATTTTGTTTTATATCTTTAGCTCCATTGGTATCAGATTAAAGTAATTAAAGTTGTTTACCTGGGTTTTAGGAAACGGTTTGTTAAACTTTAAATGCAGTTGGTATGACTTTAACTTTAAATTCATTGTTTTACTTTTATACAGTAAAACAGATTATGGGACCTGCATTATGTTTTTTAGAAATTTGATTTTTAAGCCATTTAAAATGAGAATTCATCTCAGGAATCAAAGCGGCAGTTTAAAGGTCATCTCAACATGGGGTAGTTACTGATTCATGTCTACAGAAAAACTTTGACATGAGACGCAGACAACGGGACAAACTGTGACTACGCAGAACGTCCCTGGGCACATTTGTCCCTGCTCACTGAGCTGAAAGCGAGGCGGTTCTACACCTGTCTGTTGCTGTTTCAGGTGGACTCTCACACGCCGTTCAAGCTTCTAAACGGCTGCAGTGGGATTTGCTGTAATTTCTGTAAACATTTCTCTGTGAAGCCTTCAATAAAGGCCACTTTTAGCAGCGGAAGCCGTAGCTCTTGATTTTTATTCTTTCCTGTATTGGCGAGCCTTTTAAAAGTCAGCTTTCGCTGGATGCAGAAAAATCACGCAGCACGCTTTAGGTGGAATAATGTTTGTCCATTAGATGCCTGTTTTGTTTCGTCATCTTTGTTCTGTTTTTAGAAAGGCAGAAACAAGCGGGCGCTCCTGGACTCTGAGGCCTCGTTGTTCTGCTGCTGCTGGGTTCCTCCATGTTCCTGACTGCCTGATATTTGTTTGTGTTACTAAAACAGCGGCAGTGCCTTTTTGCACACTTGCAGCATTATTTTGGTTATTGTGTGTTAAAGTTAGTGCCTGGGGCGTTTTTTATGCTTTATCCGGTTGACATGCAGGCGGCAGCGTGCTTCATTAGACTATCGTGAGATTAGAGCTTCTTCTCACGTCATCTGCTCTGCTCTGCTCCGCCGCTCTTCGTCTTCCTCTTCTGTCTCTTTCCATTTTTCAGCTGCTCTCCGGTGGCGTGATGAAGTTCCTCATCCCTCACACTCATTTCACCTGACGTCTCAGATTTCATCTTCCCATTTCTGCCCTTGTTCTTAGAAACTTGTGTTTTCAGAGCTTCTTGTTCTTCTTCGTTGTTTTTGCTGCTTTGCTCTCAGTCAGCCGGCTGCAGCTTCAAACGAGCACAGAGAAATGCTGCAGCGCATCTTTTGCTCTTCCCAAAATGTTCAGGGCGTTGAAGGTTTGTGACAAAAATAATAAAAGCTTGTGACGTGGATCTTGCCTCTGATTGGCCAACTAATTAGACAGAAAATTCCCGAATTTGCAGAAGTTCCACAGGGCCGACTGGAGTCAGCCTTCTTTCTTTGTTCGTTCTCTGTGTTTGCTGCTCTCTCCCTAAATTTCAGTTCGATTTAGCGTCCTGTCAGCCCACTGATGCCCATTATTTCAGGCTTTCTATGTAAATATTGTTGAATGTGAGGTAAGACGGCGGTCCCAGGCGATCTCGCTGCTGCCATCTCTCCCGGCGATCACCGTGAGTCCCAGAGTATAATCGATCACGATGACAACCCCCCATTAACCTGCGCTTCATGCACCCCCCCACCTGACTGTGGCTTCCAGCTGACAGGAACTCACCTGTGGGCTTTTCTGCTCTTTTTTTCTTCCTTATGTTCCCTCTCCCCTGAGGGGTTGCCCTAATCCACGATGTTTCTGTTCTTGTCTGTACATAATGTGACAGCAAATACGCCTGGGATGGTGTGTCACTTCTGCAACTTTGGATGCTTGTTTAAAGCGCATAAAACATATTTTTATCTCATACGGTAGTCTGGAACTGGTTTTATGTCCATGTATACAAGCAAGATACTCTTAATATTTATCACACAGTTGTGAAAAAGCATCTACTTACAGATTTCTTCTGTTTTTTGCTTTTTTTTGGGGTCACACTTCCATGTTTAAAAAGAAATCGATATAATGCAGAAATCTTTTTTTTGTCCACGACATTGTAGCATTAAGAATTGTTGTCTTAATGCAAAAGAGAGCCCAATAGATTTTACTTTCACAAGTGGAGCATAACTGTGTTCACCATAGTGCTAAGTAAAATGCTTTATTAGATTTTATTCTTATTCTGGGACTATTTTATGTTCAATGGACACAAAAATGGGAAGATAGATGAGACAATGTGCTAAAAATGAGAAAAAGGAGACACTTAATGCCGAAATCTAAGGCAGAAATGTTAGATGATCATCAGATTACTGGTATACTCTGTAATAATTAGATTTGTCTCCTAAATCATATCTAGTGATTAGAGGATTAGATTATTCAGGATTTTTTTTTTTTTTTTTAGAAAAAGCTTTGACTCGGGGTCATCTGTACCATGTTTGGGTTCAAGTGTCTAAATTTACTGATGATGTGCTGAAGGCGTCGCCGGCAGCTCCCATGGCTGCATGAGATCAGGTGATGCAGGTCAGATTAGAACTTTAAATGGCAACGACCGTGTTTAAAGCTGTCCACTTGTAACTGTATCCACGTGGTTTGTCTATGGGAAACTGGATTCTACTAAAGAATTTAAAAAAAAAAGTAGTTTATGGTCACCATGTGTTACCACGGTGGAATTTCCTGTGAGGCAGACAAAGGATGTACAGACTTAGTATTTACAGGAGTTTTTTTTTTGTAACATTAAAACATGGAAGTTTTTATCAGAGTCCGAGAGTTCTGATATCAGTCCCTTTGCGAACGATATGAACCATGCTCCATGGATTACTCAATCATTCAAGGAATTTGAAGTGATGAAGCAGTTTTTCTGAAGTGATCTTAAGGCTTCATATACAGGAACGTTCGATTTGATATTCCTGAGAATAAGGGTGTGTAAATAGGCATTAGCAGTGGTGTGGTTCTAACATAAGGATGGAGCATCTGACTCGATTACAGGATAGACAGCGTCAATCATTCCAACTAATCAATATGATCAATAAAAGCTATTATTATTAATGAAATGGTAAAATCCTGTAGTCACACCGGCTCTGAGTATGAGTCGGGTTTTAACTTTTAATGTGTGTGGTCAGGTCAGTCTGAAAGGGTAAGTTGTTAGTCACATAACGCTAAAGAGTGCAAACTGCACATTAAAGGGCACGTGTTGGGGCACTGCAAAAACAGAACTAAAAATAAGCCGAATTTTCTTGAAATTAGTGCATTTGTCCTTGATATGAGCATTCAGATAAGATGATCTGCCAATGGAATGAGTATTTTGACCCCTAAAATAAGATAATTAGATATTCTGCACCTGAAATAACATGATAGAGATGAGTTGTTCCTATTTTAAGCGCAAAAATCTTATTCCGTTGGCAAATCATCTTATTTAGGTGCTGAAATCAAGGATAAATTAAGTTCAAGAAAATTTGATTTATTTTTAGTTCTGTTTATGCGGGGGGGTCTTAGCTTGTCTCACTTCCATTACAAGAGTAGAAATGAGACATTATTGGTTCTGTTTCAAGAAGTCTATGAAATGTAAGACTGGTTCAACCAAAAACATCGTTTAGGATCTTTGTTTGCAGAGAAGATGCCTGAAGATGTTTTGTGTTGAAGGATAAACGGGGAATAAAGAATTCACACCTAGTTCCGCTTTACAGGCTTTTTGTTCTGCGTTGCCCTTTGGAGGATATGTCTGCTCAGTTGTGGTTCACCTGAAGGCCTTCTGGAGTTTCCTGAAGCTTTTTTTTGTCAAACTAAGGATAATTTCTCTCATCAAGCACCGGGAAAGTTGTGCCACTTAGTCAGCACTGAGCCATTTAATTGCACCTGTTGCAACAAATCCAAAGCTTTAATAGTCACAATTTGTCCATGCTGTAGCCGTACAGCTGCAGTCAGAGTTTTTCTACCTGACCTTTTGTGCGGATGAATGAAAGGCATGTTATCCTGTTAAAACTAGACAAATCCTCAAAGTTTAGCTCTTTGCTGAAAGTTGTAAAACTTTAATTATTTTGCAATCAAATGTTCTCCCCTTTTTTTTTATACATTTGTTTTTTTGATCCTCCTAATCTGTCTCATTCCCTGATTAACATGCAGGGAATTCTCCCGCAGCACGTGCGTCTGCACACGCGCGCGCCTCCACGCTGGTGTCCGTGCTCGTTAGCTCGCGCCGGCCTCCCCCCAGCGCGCACGTCTGGCTCTGATACGGTGTCGGCCGTTAAGGAAGAGGAACACATTAAGAAACACATCTCTGCTGACCTGATCTCTCTGTAGCTCGGCTCTGATCGATACAGCCGCCTGTGTGTGTGTGTGTGTGTGTGTGTGTGTGTGTGTGTGTGTGTGTGTGTGTGTGTGTGTGTGTGTGTGTGTGTGTGTGTGTGTGTGTGTGTGTGTGTGTCGATAACGAGGTTACAAGCCGCCACGTTTGTCTCCGCTCTCCCCGCCGCTGCTGTTGTCATGCAAATCACAAACACGTTGCACAGATGAGCAGAATTTCTCAATTGTTTTAATGAGGCCTGTCTGTTTAGAAGTCGTTTGTTTCACTTTGGTTGTTTTTGTTTTTTTTGTTTTCAATTAGGATGCAACACCTCAGGACTCTCCGGGATGGAAGCTACACACACACACACACACACACACACACACACACACACACACACACACACACACACACACACACACACACACACACACACTGTTGCTTTGGTTATTGATAGGCCGTCTCTGGGTGTGAAGTAAAGGAGTGCAGATTACTGTTTGTTCTCCTCTATCTGTGCGCGGATCTGGGCGCGCCGTGTGCGCCGCACACCGTCTTGCCGACTGCTATCAATCAGGGCCAATGTAGCGTGTACTAATTACAACGTTGTATGATGATTTACGAGCCGAGCGGCAGCGGCTCAGGCACAAACTCCTACCGCTGTCAGACGCAATGATTCAAGTCTGGTCCTCACAAGCGCGGTATATCATAACTTCCAGCTGGATCAAAGCAGGAAATTGACTCAAACTTGGTTTTTCGGCCTGAATTGGACAAATGCATCTGACCGATCACAGAAAACAGCTTTTGATCCACTTTTTCTTCCTCCGAGTCATTATTTTGACAAATAACTAATTAATACGGTGAGTTAAAAATGTTCCCTGAGAATAAAGCCACACCTTGGCAGTTTGCTGTTTAATGAATTGTCTTGCCCAAACATTAATTTTCACTTTTATGCTCCGTTAGTTTTCATTAATCTTGCTAATGCAGCAATTAAAACACCAGAATTAAACACGAATGCAAACAAAGAGCTCTGCAGCTCGTCCTGTTGGCTGTTCCTGCCGTTGTACTCTGGTCAGAAGTTTTCATACCCTTCTAACTGACCTCAACGAGGAGCCAAAACATTGTTAATATTAAACATATAGGCTCAAATGTATGCATACACCCTCCCACTGTTAACTGCATGCTTTCTGCAGTGATGAGCCAGCTTCTGGTGTCGCTGTGATTGGATATCTAACCACTCTGCTTGGCAGAATTGGTAGATTTGATTTAAACTGGTTAGTTTTCAGCACAGACCAGGCTTTGAAGCAAAAAAGTAGATGTCAGGATATTTGAGGATCTCATTGTTAGCCTGCTTCATCTATCCTAAAACCAGCTCTGGTGCGTTTGTGGTAATTCTGTCCAAGTTTCAACCATCTGGCATAAGCGGCCACCCTAAGAGGAATTGGATGTTCAGGAATAACCAGGATCCACCATGATATAGCCTGTGGTGAACAGGAAGCTGTTGGAAGACGGGTGACGGCACAGCCGGGCCAGCTGCACAGCTTCACCGGCCTCTGGCCATAACGCACACTGAAGCCACTTTTACTTCGCCATGCTCAGAAAAGTAGGAAAACTCCAAAACTAAACATTTAATCTGCAAGGAGCTTTACACTTGGACAAGCAAAAAAATCTGCAAATTTTATTGTAAGACAAAATAAAAATATTTTGGCTTCAGTGGCAAAGAAGTTTGAAAGAGTTGAGGTGATGCATTAGAACCAGAGAACACTGGACCAGCCGTCCAGCATGGTGGTGGTGGCAGAATCCTGCTATGTTGTCATGTTTGTTCGGTAAAATAGTAATGAACGCATAAATGATACTGATTGATTTATCATCCTATCAGAAACCAACTTCTTTGTTGGACTAAAATAATTTTATATCCAAGTCTGCCGGGCATAGGAATAATGTCGGGCTTAACATTTGAGCCTTTGTGTCTAAATTAGACTCTTTTCCTGTTAGAGAAATCCAACAAACTCAAACCTCTGCAGCCAACTTGTATGTTGGAGAGTAAATCCACCTTTAGAAAAGATTCCAGGTTCAGTATCAAGTAAACGATTGAAATGTCCCAAAATAATACGTTTCATGAACAATGTTGAGCACATTTCTGACTAGAACTGGAGTTGTAAATTACATTTACTGTTGCATTAGTCATTTTGTGTCAGCATCAGTGGCTACTTGTCAATAGGGGGCGCTCAGGAGCTGCACCCATCAAAATGGCAGAAAAATGCATAGACAGAAAACATAAACTACCAAATAAAAAGTAATTATCACATCTTTTCTCTCACTTTTGGTTCATTTCAGATGATGATTTGTGCATTTAAAAGCTCCAACGCTGAATTACCTGACAAATGAGTACGTGTCTTTGTAACCATTTGGCTTCCATGTGACTCCATGCAGGTCTCTGATTGGTTACTGTCACCATTCAGTGCT
Organism: Fundulus heteroclitus; assembly: GCF_011125445.2. Taxonomy (NCBI): domain Eukaryota; kingdom Metazoa; phylum Chordata; class Actinopteri; order Cyprinodontiformes; family Fundulidae; genus Fundulus; species Fundulus heteroclitus. The sequence continues at coordinate 41,221,520 of NC_046373.1, read as the reverse complement.
TTTTGTCTATAAAGTCACACCCCTGTCAGCTTAGAGGCAGATTTTAATGGAAAAGTCAAACACCAAACAGACAGAGTGGTGCGGTGAATTTCATTTTGCCTTTTGCTGGAGGAAAAAAGCAAATAAAGGACCTTGGACCAGACTGACCAGCCAGTAACTGAAGACGGATTTATGTTCAGGTAGAGTTCATCGTCTGCCTGCCACTTTTCAGAATCTCTATTATTCTCCTACATCTGCAGAGAAATGGCTTCGTGACCAAGAACAAAGACCAGCAGAGTGGAAGCACTGATCCAAAACTTGTTCCAGAAAATGGGAATCCTTTTTGCTTACTCAGGCCTAATCCAGACACTGCTGTTTTTTTTTTTTTTTTTTTTAAATGATTTTTGTCGTGAGCTCTGACACCGCAGAGCAGAACGCCACCATAATAATCGTTATGCGCACAGTTGCACATCCATTCTGCACGTGCTGACTCTGTTTTATGTCAGTTATCCCGCGTCAGCACCACTGAAATGTAACAAAGTGATGAAGTCCTCCGTCGACGGCGTGTTCTGGTGCATTATAGGAATTCAGGCCGGCATATAGAGATCAGAGGAACTCTTGTTCTATATTTAAATGGCGTGCTTCTGAATTCTTCAAACGCGGATGTAAGACAAAGATGAGTTTGGTTTGTTTTCACTGTCAGGCTTTAATCATAGATTATCTACAGACAGAAAAGACGGATTAAAGCTGCACGCCACATCTTTCAGCCTTTGGTCTTATGGAGAGGTCTCGGCACCGCCAGGAAAAACCCGTCCACTCCTGTCTTTTATCTGACAGCGGGGACAGAAAAGCAAACGCCGCTGACTTTACAGTTTCCGTCACTCTTCCCATGACACAATTGATCTTTGTGCTTTTAGCCGCTTGAAGATGCAGAAATACACATTTTTCCATTAACAGTAAAAGTATTAAAGGGGAAAATAGTGTTCATGCTTGCTAGAATTAACGGCTGAATAAAGTCCGTTCTTAGTGGCTTTTAACAGCAGGGAGAAGGTCATGAAGCGATTGTTTTATCATAGATGTTTGTCACTTGTTAAATTTTTTAACAGTTTTTTTCCCTCCTGGTGGGCCTTTATGTACCCCTCCTTCCATTATTACACATATCTGCAGTTTTTTCAGGGGAAAAATGTTCTTTTTTCTGTTTTCTTTTAGATTTGTGAGCCTGTGCAGGACTTTGGTGACATGCAAAATCTTTTATTACCAAAGGCCGATTGATTTGAAGCTTCATTATTTCTCCCTGATCTCCTCTATGGCCTCAGCCGACACAAGCCACCATCATGCCTTCCTTCTTTGGGTTGGTCCTGTGGGGCTTCACATCAGCAACTTATTAATTACTCCTGTAAAATAGATTTTATTTTATCTTTTGAACTCTTTCAGTAGGGCTGGACGATATTGGGGAAAAAAACATATCGATAAAATACAAATCATATCGATCAATATCGATGATCAACAAATTCAAAACATATATTTTAAGTGCAGCCCTGGCCATTTTATGCTGTTGCTTAGCAACCTATATTTAGATACAGAAGACAGAAACACTGAATTCAAACTCAGCCCTTTATTCAACCAACTTTTTACCAAAACTGCACGTTTATAAATGAAAAAAGAACGCGTGCTCTCTGAACTCTTTGAAGGGGGCGGAGCTTAGTTCCTGGGTCTGCGCTGTGATTGGTTGAGAGGATGTAATGATGTAATATTAACTTACATGGCTAGAATGCAAAAGGAAGGAAAACTGTCGTCATATTGGAGTTTTTATTGACCCTTTTTTCTATCGATCAATATATATTGTTATTGAATTATCGTCCAGCCGTGTCTTTAGTCTGTTTTTGACTCCGTGTGTTCTGGTAAAAAGGTATCTGCCCTGCATTTTCACCCCAAATGTAGGAGAATGACTTGGACTCAAGTTTCTCGGGTCTTTGTCTGGGCTCATTCTTCACATTTCCCGCTGTTTCACACTTCACAGTTTTTTTTCCCCTCTGGCTATAGATAGGAGCATGTTTTCACAGATCATTGAGAGGAGTTCCTAAGAGGACTCGTACCACATCTGCACTGAAAGTGTTGTCATTTTTTTTAACAGTGGAAAAGTTACGCCAAAGATCAAAACGCAAATAAATCACGCCCTGAATATGTCACTTTTAATGTTATGCCAGGAGAACATCTGGATCTTGGTTCTTTGTTAGGCTTGTTTGTGGTTTAGCTGTGAAGTGGAAACGGTTTGAAAAAGAGTTTCAGTGCAGATATTTCAGGGCTGCTGTTTTCAGAGGATGGATCATTTAAAAGTGGTCATTCAACCCAAGTCCAGATACGGGAACGGCCCCTGAGTCACACGTTCCACAGACATTATGGGATGTCAGCAGAAGGCGGAAAAATGTGAGAAGTAACCTCATTTAGAGTCAGTCTAAAAACTCATCATAATGATGCTAAAGTAAATATATATATTTTTATTATTAACTAGATCTTCAGTGTGGAGGAAAGAAAACTCCTTTCAGCTTATTTAATGAGTTTTCTTAAAGTTAAACTGACTTTCTAAACAGAAAACGAGACCAACCTAAATCTCCTCTCACCTAAAGCATAACCTGAATATAAACATCAGCCTTGATTTTAACACTTTACGGTGGTTCTTTATTTTTTAGGTGTTTTAGTTTCAGCACATCTGTGTCCAAAGATGTGAAAACCTCTAAAGCGAAAGTGAGTTTTACAGAAAAACCTCATCTTTCTTCTAAGCTGCTGATTGACTCATTAGAAGAAAAAGGCTACCGTTTCTCTACTTTGCCCTCGTTCATAGTTTCTTTTTCTTCCTGTGTGGTTAGAGGGATGTAAACTCCCGCTCCGCTCCTGCTCAACACGCTGAGAAGCAGCCAGATTAACCCCTGTAGGAGCTCCTCCTCGTCTTGAAAGCCTTGTGAGGACCGGTCCTCCCAGCGCTGAAGGATGAATGGCTCCACTGATGAGGACGGAGGTTCCTGTGATGCTCCTCTGACTCTGAGGCAGAGCCGGGAAAATCATTTCTTTCCTCAAAACAGTTTGTTCCGCCGAGGAAGCGTATACAGCCTACAGTCACAGCTTATTTATGTTAATTATTAGTGACTATTATTCAGGTGCTGCCCTCTAGAAAACAGCCTTTACAACTAAACTAAGAATCGTCTGAGGAATATTACACTGCTATTCTAACATGTTCAATATAATGTGTTTTACACACACCTTTTCCTTTGGTTCACCGCTACATTTTTACCTTGATTATAAAATTATTGCAAAATTATGTGCAGGATAAATACTTTTTAAAAGGCAGCTTTTAAACTCCATCCATCCATTTTCCGAACCGCTTTATCCCTCATGGGGTCGCGGGGGGTGCTGGTGCCTATCTCCAGCGTTCACTGGGCGAGAGGCGGGGTACACCCTGGACAGGTCGCCAGTCTGTCAGCTTTTAAACTCATTTAAGATATTTGTTTAATATCCAGCCTTGTGACAAAATTGTACCTTTTTTTTATAATCCCTGCCTTTCTTCTGCATTAATAAGTCTAAACCAAAATGAAAACTGGTTGCAGAACCAAAATAATTTCTGCTCAGATTAAAGCGTATTGTTTTCTTAATTACTCCCTCCTTCAGTACCAAATATGCAGCTTTTAAGCATCCAGGTCCAGAACCAGTTTGGAGCGTCAGACATTTTGAGTGTCATTTGGAGCATTTAGCATTTGCATCTTAGTGTTTCATCGTGATCCATCTCTGTCCTGGATATCTGGGCCGGATGCTTATAGTTACTGGTTCACAGAGCCATCAGGGACAAATGAGTCTTCATCCATCCAGGCAGGGCCAGGACTTCTTGTTGGTGGGCACACCATGCAGCCAAGGTTTGTTTGATGGTTTAATGTTAAAATGTTTTACATTTTAATGACCCCTTTAAATCTTTAACGGCGTCCTTAAAATGTTAAACATTACCGACCATATTTTCTGTAACAAATGCGTAAATATATCTACAACAATAAGTACAAATACAGCCAGCTGTGGCAGGTGAGCGTTCACACTGAGCCTGGTTCTGGTTCTGCTGGAGGTTCTCCTCCCTGTTAAAGGGGAGTTTTTCTCTCCACTGTCGCTTCATGCATGCTCAGTATGAGGGATTGCTGCAAAGCCATCAACAATGCAGACGACTGTCCACTGTGGCTCTACGCTCTTTCAGGAGGAGTGAATGCTGCTTGGAGAGACTTGATGCAACCTGCTGGGTTTCCTTAGAGAGGAAACTTTCTCACCAACCTGGAGGATCTGATGGAGTCTGACTTTGGAAAGAGCCTTGAGATGACGTGTGTTGAGAACTGGCTCTGTATAAATACAATTGAATTGAACTGAAAATTAAATTTTGTGAAAACATTGATTAAAACAATGCATTGTCTGTATGAAGGAACCCAGAACCCAACCTGAGCAGGACGCATCACACAGACAGGAAGCTGCAACGGCCAACACAGTCCTGGTTACATTTATTTTTGAGGCTTTTAATATTTCTACATTTCCCACCTGATAGATCCCATCCACAGTACAACACATGTTTTATGTATTTTAAAGAGGAATCCACATGTCCTCATTGCTGTAGTCACAAGGGTTGCAGAATGTGGGCAAACTGCTCTAAAAATCTTTCTTTTAATTGAATTGTTTTTTAAATAATTTAGAGTCAAAAATAAACCCATTAGCATAACGATGTTCATGTATTTTTCCAGCTTTAGCAGCTGTAATTAAACCAGCCGCGCTTGCAGCTCTAAACAGAGTTGTCGGACAGATTTCTCATTCTGAGCTGCTTTTCTCTGTCACGCTCCGTCATTATCAGACCTCTTGAGACGGTGCAAAATGTCAGCTCTGACAAATGATCTTAAAAGGCACATTTACATGTTCATAAAGTTCAAACTGAAGACACTGTTTGCTATTCAAATCCACTGGAAGCGGTCACATTTTGACCAGCGAGGACGACGACGCTGGACTTCAGGACTGAAAGCCTTCCCAGGACTTCTGTTCCGAGCCTGGGCTGTTAATTCAGATTTCAGGCTGTAGGTTGACCCCTCAATGTTACCTCTGCTCTGTCTTTGCGAAAACGAATGACATAATGCATAATATGCTGTTGACATCATTGGTATGAAATGAACACTTTGTAGCATTTGGACATGCCATCTGCTTTTGTAACTGAAATCAGAGCGTGCTGATTTCCTTGGAGGCGAAACGTGTCCGGAGGCGCTGCGGAGGTCGTGCGTTACGCCGCAGATTCTCATTACGTTCAGTGTAGCGACGCACTTACACGAGCCAAACATATCACAATGAACCAAATTACAGGCTGCTTGGAAAATGTCACACAAAAGCCGGCTCGTCCGTTTGAGAGCAGGAGTGAAATTTTAAAGAGCTGCCACCCTGAAGAGCAAATTGCAAACAGCTCTGAAGGTGCTGAGGTAATTAAGCGTTAGAGCTTTTAAATGCACAAATTATCATCTGAAATAAATTTTGACCCTTTTTTTATTATTCAGAACAGCTTGATTGAAAAAAACCTTTTTTTATTCTGCCGTAAATTAAAAAGCCATTTAGCATATTCACGCAAGCGTGCCGACAAGCCACTGTATGATAGGGTCATTATGTGCCATTATCTTCATAGTTTGAGTAAATTTCCTGGAAAGCAAATTAGAAACAAAAAAAAATTAGTTGTTTAGTATTGGCTTAGTTTAATAAAAAAAAAGCATAAAGGGAAAATGGTTAGGCAGAGGAGCCATCACTGGACAAAGTGTCCGACAGAATCACCGCAGGAACGCACATTGTAGAAAACAACATTTAGACAGAAAAGTAAAACCTCCAACAGAACCAGACTCAGGATGGGTTAATGTTTCAGGAAAAGATGACAAATCCGGCAGGAAAGGAACGTACCGTAAAGCTTTTGGTTCCGGAAGGAAGAAGGGCGCAACAGGAAGAGAAGGGTTGTAAATAAAAAAGGAAAAATCCGTCGTCGGTAGAAAAGTCTGCCCACGTTGTGGCTGCAGCTAATTTCAGCTCTAAACATCAAGTCAAGCAACAGTTTTTAACACAACCTGAAACAAAAGGAACAAATAGATGTTAACATCTATCCTCATCGATTCCAAAGGTCGTTTCAAAGCTGCTAATATTTAAAGTGCCAACGTACCACAAGTCATGTTATCTCAAGGTCCAATTCACATCCAATTATTTCATTATTATTCACCTTCATTTTAAAGCAAGGCAATACAAGTTTATTCATGAAGCACTTTTCAGTAAGGATACTACTCAAAGTGCTGGTCAGTCTATTTTAGCCCAATTGGTGTGGATAAATGACTTTTGCATAAAGACTTAAATCCTAGGAAGCCCAGCCAGTATGAAGTCTTTGCATAAATCTCTTCCTAAGCAAGCATGTGGCTACAGTGGAAAGGAACAACTCGATTTTTACAGTTACTTCTAATCCATCTATTGTGACTGACTAGGGGTTGGAAGGACATTGGGGAGACATAGATAAAGACTGATGAAATGGGCCTTGAATACTTTCAGTGGCAAGGAGTTTACAAAAAAATGGATATCTAGAAGAGAGACACGGCTAAACGGAGAAGCATTGAGCTAGGCCTACTTTCTATCAGAGACAAAAGCAACTTCAAGTTAAATACATTGGAAGCTCCTTCAGTAGGTCCATTGAGGAGAGTTGTGCTCCTAAACAGAGGCGTACTGAGCCTGGTGCACTTTCTATGGATGATGAAAGGAAAGTTACAGACATTTAATGGAACCAGTAGCTCTGTCGCTGCATCTGATTAGCAGCAGTGCACAACTAAGCAAGGCACTAAACAAGGAGTACTTTCTATGGGAGGAAAAAGGTACACCGAGAAAACAGCAGCATTAGCTGTATCCATGAAAGAGACATGGCCAAATGCAGATGCACTGACCTGGGAGAGGAGGAACAAAGGGAGAGAGTGTAAAGTTAATGGCTGTAACAATTAGCCCTGCAGCAGTCCAGGCTGGTAGAAGCACATAAAATTTTGATCCCATCAAAGTTCTAAAAAAACCAACTGCTTTACATGTTGTCTTTCACTTAGTGTCCCTTCTTGGCAGATGCAGTTTCCGTTTCCATTTTCTACTGCTTAAAGTTTTATTTTTAATAATTCAGCTGTCTAAATTGTGTAAAAAAATGTCGTTTTAAATCATGGGGACTTAACATAAAAGGTGGCTGGCACCGTGCAGTCTGCAAAACTAAGCAGATGTCAGCTGTGCAAAGTGCTTCTCTTTACATTAAACAACATTAGGGTTCCAGCCTTGGCTTTCCATCCACTTCCCAGCCTGTTCCAATGGACTCGCATGTTTAAAAGGCACTGGCAGTTTGACAAAAACATGCCCTCAGCAATTACCATCGCACGACCTTCGTGGAAAACAGTCAGCCGCTTTCCTCCGGCTGGAAGGAGGGCTGGTGTTGGAAATGGGCATTTTCCAGACGAGAAACGAGAACGGCAGGCTGAAAAAGAGGCCTCACACCTTTTGTTGAGTAATTACAGATAAGTAGGTAGTAATGACTGATTCTGGTTTTTATTAAGGCATCAATTTTCTCTTCCTTTGAGAAAACCTGCTGCCTGTTAGGAGAGACAAGATGTTGCTGTAGCTCCAATGTACAAAGCAGGTCAAGAAATAATAGACAGGAGGTGCGGCGGGTCTGCCTGAGCTATCAAACCCTGTCAGAGCTATCTGTCAGGTGCATTCACGTGTCATTTCTCCTCAGAGCCCCAGCAGTCACAGGTGTGTTTGTTGTCTGCCAGATAACTGCCCTCTGGGGTGGAGATTTAATTGTCAGCGTTGGTTGAGATGGTGTGGACTCATGTGGCTACCGATGGATGAGCACCAAACACTCTCACACCTCTATACCCCGAGATTCTCATTAGCATAGCTAAGAAAGCGAAGGACATAAGAAGAAGGTTAGAAAAATGACAGCTGGTGAACAAGTCACTGAATTTGTCCTTTAAAATTAATGGAAAAATTAAATCGGTGCGGATGATGATGTCACGTCTTTGCAGCCCTAGATATGTTAATTAACAGCAGGTCATTTGCATGAACACACGCCTGTAGATATATTTTAAGACCACGCTTTACGCACGTTGCTTCCTAACATTGTATAATGCAAAGTAAAGAAGAAAACCATCAAGATATGAGGACTCCTGTAAGCCTGGTTCCTCCTGCGCTCCAGTTAACAGACGCCTTAAGGTGGCGCGTTCATCTGTTTTTAAACAATTGACTGCATTAAATGTCCAGCCGCCATGGTTTGGGTGTGAAATGTGCAAATCAACCCCAGCGCCTCACCTCACAGAACAAGGCCTGGCTGAAAATGAGTCCTGGACTGAGCTGGGCTGAAAGGCCGCTCAGCATGGAAGAAGCCATTACTTCAAGCCATGGTACTGTGTCCAAGGATCGCTGGCTGGACAATAAACATAATCAGACAAAATTCCTTTATTCAAAATGGTTTAATGCACGTGTGAAACATAAGGCCCACGGGCCCAATCCAATGCAACTTATCCGGCCCTCAAGAGCAAAAAAAGGCATATGTCATAAAGTAGAGGCATATATCCTTTTAAATTTTATAAAGTGGCCGATTCTTGATTTTTTTTTTTTGTTTTTTTTTAAAGAAAATCTGTGTAGTAACAAAGTTAGTTTTCCCTTGACACATTAAAAGAACCCAGAAATGTCCAAAAAAATGAAAAAGAGATGCAGAATGATCAGAGCTTAAAGGGTAACTCACCTGAATAATAACTTTTTTGCAGGTAAACTGTATAAACTTGGCCTAAGGGTGCTACTTTTATGTTACTGTGCATTTTTTTATATATATTTTATGTGACCTGAAATAAAATTATGAAATCAAAAGCATAATTTATACACGTGCAACTGGCCCTTTTAATTACTTCATGATGCCAAAGGTGCCCAATATAAAAATGAATTTGACTGCCCTGGTCTAATGTCTGGTGAACTAATGCCCAAAAACTGTTTCTTTTAAAGCAAAAAGCAAAATGCAAAAAAAGGACTGGATCAAGATCTTTTCCCATTACATCCTCCTGTTCGCACATACTGATCAAAACACTGTAAGCTCTTGCTCTGCTCACTGTGAGGGACATTGTTGCACCAAGCTGTCAAAAGGCCACTTGCTCAGGAAAGCACACAGACCTTGTGTGGCTGCAGCCTCGCAGCATTCGGCCGGTTATTGTTTTCTTCTGTCGACAGAAGCGAGGCAACATCTAATAACGGTAAAATGAGGATTCCTCGTAGCAACAATCTGCAGCGCCACATCGGTTCATTGTTCTGTTGTCTGCCGGGGCTCTCAGCCATGGAGCCCTCTTTATTAACCACAGAGCCAGAAAACAAAACTCATAAGGAGAACACAGGAGGTAATGGTGAGGACAGGAACCTGCAGCAGTTAATGAAAAATAATCAGGATAATCACAGTTAAGCTTTGCTAGTAGAGTAGTCCAGTTTAAACTCATTGTGTCTTTCTCTCCCTGCTGTTGTGTGCACAAAGATTTGGCTTTTTGCATCTTTAGAAAATAGCCTGCAGATTTCCAGCCTGCTCCTTTTATATGTGCAGAAAAGGAATCGCTCAGATTTTTCCCTCAAGTGTAACAATGAAGGACAAATAAGACTGAGTCACAAACTCTCTCTCTGCAGAGGAACCAGTGGGGCATCGAGATGGGTCTTAAAAACCCTCCTGCCTCCAAGGAGAACCAACAAAAGCTTGATTTTTTTAGCTTAGGATTGCTACATTATACTCGAGAATAACATTAACCTGCATAATTCTACCGACTAAAAGCAGCGGAAAAGATGATTCACGAAAAGGTTAATGAGGAGAATAGTTGGAGTAATTTGATTTTTGAAGGAGCGTCCACAAATTAAATTTATTTTTCATAGACGTCACTGGAAAAAAAAACCGGAACCAGCCGGTTTCTGTTTTTTTTTTTTTTTTTTTGTATTTTGGCTGTCATTCGTGTGCTAAAATGATCTGCGTGATCCTCACTCTTGGAGGTCCAGTGCAAACTTGGCAGTTTTTATTTATGTGTAGAGCTCTTCTAACAATATAATGATCATAATTATCTGTATTTGCCATTGCAACTTTGTACGTTTACCATTAAATGCGCCCTCTGCATTTAACCCAAGCCTCGGGGAGCGGTGGGCTGTCACGGATGATTCTGGGGCTAAGGGTCTTGCTCAGGGACCCAGCTTGGCAGTCTCTGGGATTCAAACCGGTGATTTGCACTGCTTTCACACCCTGCTCTAATCACCAGGCCACTCTCCCCATTAAAATGTACATTTCATGTTTGTACAATGTAATCTGATGTTATAACAGCAACTTTCATGTTCTTCTAACACAGATACTCTTATAATGGGATAGAAATATTGAAAAAACATGAAAATGTTGTTTAAACAATGCAACCTTCTCATTAGAACACAACATGTTTACTTCATAACATTATGGAGCTGATGACGGAGCAGATAAGTTATGTAGAAAACGTCTACAGGAACTGAATCATTTCCATTTCATGCTCAGATTGAGCCATGGAGAGATTTTTTAGTTATTGATCAGCTTGGATAGCGCTGCGATATTCATGTGTACCATGAGAAGGAACTTAAAACACGTTGGGTACTGCAGGACATTTACTGAAATATCTGGACCCACAAAGGGTTGAGCTAGGAGTCCAAATTAGTTGTTGGCCCCTGTGACAATAAAACTGATCGACCTTTTAACATTTACACAATAATCTTCATAAGATATATTTATATTGTAAGTATGCGACATGATTTGTCATAACCTAACAAATATATAAGATGATAGCATATTGTATAAGATCTCTTGAAGACACCTTATGGACAGAATGTAGTAAACATCCTGACTGTTCTAACCTCTATTTTGTGCTTTTCTTAGCAAATTAATTTTGTGTGATATTTGCGCTGCCAAAGAAGCACTAAATTGTTTTTCATTGTTAAAAACTTACAATAAACTCTATTATCGTCAAAAGCATATTATTAGAAACCACGTTTTTATGTTATAACATGATATACTGTGCATTCAGTAAATTAGAATATTTTTGAAAAGTTAATTTAGTTTTTGTCCATGCACAAGGAAAACAATTGTAGAGATTAATTACACACAGACTGATGTTTTCAAGCTTTTATTTTTGTTAATTATGATGATTTTCTGCTTACAGTTAATACAAGCACAACATTTAAGATTAAAATATTCCATTAGACCAATAAACATTTTGAATACAGATGTATGGGCTTAATGAAAAGTATGTTTAATACCTGCTTAATGATTATTTTCATAAGGTATTTTTAGTCTGAGAAATGAGCCTCATCTGAAATTCTAGTTTAATGAATATGAATGTATATGATTTTTTTTCTTGCTGGGGTGGCAGCTCCACTCTTCTGCAGTTTTCACAACGACAGCTCATCTGTTATATTTACCAGACCATTAAACGCATAATTTTTATCTTTGAATTCTGTTCTATTTGTGCTTTTTTAATCTATATGTTCTGTTTTCTTAGTAATAAATAAAAAAAACAGTGGTTAATGAGTTTTACAAAAGCTCCAGTCAAAGATATAGTGAATAAACAGTTGTCATTTTAAGCATAAATTGATATAAAATCTCTTTATTTTGTGGAAATTAAGATTGTGTTTTATAGATAATACAATGAGAATCAAGAAACAATTATTTTTTTTTCTCCCCATACTTTTTCCAACCTGGAAAAAATATAAAAGCCACTTCCATCCTTTTCAGGACTGTAGGAACCCTGTTAGGACTAAACCCATAAATCTGTGTTAATATCTGGCTTTAGACAAATTTTGGATTCAAATTAGTCTCAGGAAGCCAAACACATGTTCCTGTAATTTCACCAAGTTTTCCCGCATTCACACTTTTAGCATTTAGCGCCAAGCTAACAGTTTGCTAGCACCAGGCTAACAGTTTGCTAGCACCAGGCTAACAGTTTGCTAGCACCAGGCTAATAGTTTGCTAGCAGACTCTAAATGTTTTCCGCCAAAATTAGTTTAAACGTTTCACTGTAACGAAGGTTACAAAATCTGAATGTAAAGACAAAAAGTTAATTAGTGAATGAAGTCAATTAGTGAATGAAGTCAATTAGTGAATGAAGTCAGTTAGTGAATAAAGTTAATAGGTGAATAAAGTTTATATGTCAATAAAGTTAATAAGCAAATCGCCTCAGTTAACACAGATCTTTGTAAACTTGGCTGGGTTCAGCTGAGGAGTTGAATAATCTCTCATCTTGTGGCTGTCAGATCTAATCCTCTTTGTGTCCGAGTTCACAGTCGAGTAAATTCAGTCGTATTCGACCCTCGTCTGCCTGTGACTGACTGAGGGTGGATCATAAAAACCCGATGCTGTCATAAGTTTCTTCTTTATTCTACTTTCAGTTTTTGTTTCCTTCACCTTATTTGTCTTTTTTCATTTCCAGTCTTCAAAAAAAATAATAATCTGAAATCAATTAAAGGTTAGTTTTGTTTAATTATCCTTCTATTATTTATTTTTGAAATAAATATTGAATTCCTGTGCAGAACTTTGTTTAAAAATGTCATGGTTTTCAGGTGACGAGCCCACATGCAGATACGATCGGGAGGCAAAGCACAGTTTTAAGATGTTTATTATAAGAAACAGGCAGATCTATGGACGGAACTACGGGTGAGTCGGCTGGGTCAGAACGTCAAGGCTGGCGAGTCTGTAAGAAAGAGGAAGTCAGAAACTCTGAAAGTTGAACCAGGGGAATTGCTAGAAGTGCGCTGCTTACCATTTAGCCGGGCGGACCTAACCGGGAAGAAGTAGCGTCGGGAATACTCTATGATTCTACTCAGCTGGAGTTAGGCGGCTGGTGGCTGAGGACGGCTGATGTAACTGGCGAGGGATCCTGAGCGAACCTCGTCGGCAACGGTTGACAGATGGATTGACCAGAGTGAATGCAGAACCAGCAGGAACCGGGAGAGGGGAACTCAGGCCTCGCTGGGTAACATCCAGGAAGTATGAGGGGAGCGCCAGAGCAAAATCTGAGCAGGCGGTTCTGCTGGTCTGTTTCTTCGGAACGAGACGTCAAGACGGGTGAGTGCATCCAAGCACAAAAATCTGAGGCAAACAGAGATCCAAAAATTAGTCAAAAAACGAAGAGCAAAAACTCACAAGCTGGTGTCCGAGCGTAGGGACAGAGGCCACGTCGTACCACGACTGGTTAAGGCTCTGGCGTCTTCCATCTGTCAGCGCTCTGCTTAAGAAGCCAGAGGAAGCCGCCTGCAACGAGCTGCAGGTGTGGGCCACGCCTCCTCAGCCAACCAGACACACCTGTGGAATAGAGTTAGAGTAGAGCAGCACAGAGAATCCTGACACTACCCCCCCCTCAACGGCCGCCTCCTGGCGGCCCAGACGAAGAGGTGCTGGGCTGAGTAGCCCAAAAATCTGAAATCAAGTCCTTATTCAAGATAGTAGCTGCGGAAACCCACGAGCGCTCCTCAGAGCTACAACCCTCCCAGTCGACGAGGTATTGGTGACCCCTACCTCGCCGACGGGCATCCACAACCCTGAGAACCCGAGGGTTCTGACTGTCCTGGGAGGGTGGAGGGGGTCCGGAAGGAGGGCACAAGTTGCTGTCCAAAACGGGCTTGATCTGGGACACATGAAAAGTAGGGTGTACTCGGGAGTGAGGGGGCAAACGTAAACGGACAGTGCTCGGGTTAATCACTGTCTCTATCTCATAGGGACCAGTGAACCGGGGAGCAAGCTTCTTAGCGGATGGATTGGACAAAACGTCTCTGGAAGATAACCAAACCTTCTGACCGGGGCGATACTGAGGAGCTGGTCGGCGGTGCTGGTCGGCAAACCTCTTGCTCCGCTCTGCGGTGCGAGTGAGGGCAGTGATGGTTGATCTCCAGATGTCCTGGCAGCGAGCAATGTAGTCGTTTACGGAGGTGAAGGGAATCCTGAGTTCCTCTGTGGGTAGAAGTGGAGGCTGATATCCCAAAGCAACCTCAAAAGGTGAACGTCCAGTAGCTGAGGTGATGTGTGAATTAAGGGCATACTCCACCCAGGGCAAAAACTTGTTCCAGTCGGAGGGTGAAGATGACGTCAGGCAGCGGAGAGTAGTCTCTAGTTGCTGGTTCATGCGTTCAGTTTGGCCATTAGTCTGAGGATGATATCCAGAGGTGAGTGTATAACGGGCACCCAGAGCAGAGCAAAAGTGCCGCCAGACCTGGGAGATAAACTGAGGACCCCGGTCAGAGAGGATATCAACAGGGATGCCGTGAAGTCTGAACACATGTCTGATAAGAAGCTGAGCTGTCTGGAGTGCGTTGGGTAATTTGCGGATGGGAATAAGATGACAGGACTTAGAAAACCGATCAACTACCGTCAAGATAGTTGACATACCTTGGGACAAGGGGAGACCGGTAACGAAATCAATCGCTATGTGGGACCATGGACGTCTGGGGATGGGAAGAGGATTTAACAAACCGGAAGGTGGCTGCGTAGAAGACTTATTCTGGGCGCAAACGGGGCAGGCGAGAACATATTCTCGAACATCCTTAGTCCATGAAGGCCACCAGAACCGCCGGGAGACCTGGGACTGGGTTCTAAAAATGCCCGGATGGGCGGAAAACTTCGTGTCATGACTCCAACGTAGAACCTCAGGACGAACAGACTGGGGAACGTACTTAAGCCCAGGTGGCCCTGTACCTGGGTCCGGGTCTAAGAGTTGGGCCTGTCTGATTCTGTCCTCCAGATCCCAATGCAGCGCTCCAACCGTACAGGTGGGAGGAAGAATCGGTTCCGGCTCCCTCTCTTGTTCAGAAGATGTAAACAGACGGGACAGTGCATCAGGCTTGACATTTCTGGAGCCGGGTCTGTAGGTGATGGTGAGGTTGAATCGAGAGAAAAACAAAGACCAACGGGCCTGTCTAGAGTTGAGTCGACGGGCTGACTGCAGATAGGAGAGGTTCTTGTGATCTGTCCATATTATGATGGGCTGCTCGGATCCCTCTAACCAGTGCCGCCACTCCTCCAACGCTAGTTTAATAGCTAGTAGCTCACGATCACCTACATCATAGTTCTGCTCTGCTGGTGATAAACGACGGGAGAAGAACGCACAAGGGTGCAACTTACAGTCTACCTCCGACTGTTGGGACAAAACCGCTCCCACCCCGGTATTAGAGGCATCGATCTCTAAGATAAACTGTTTGGCTGGGTCGGGGTGAACTAGTATGGGAGCCTGGGAAAAACGGGCCTTAAGTTTACTGAAAGCCTCCTCGGCCTCTGGACTCCAGACATAAGGTACTTTGGGGGAAGTGAGAGCATGTAAAGGAGATGCTACCTGACTATAGTTCCTGATAAAGCGCCGATAGAAGTTAGCGAAACCAAGAAAGCGTTGGAGCTGTTTGCGCGACTCAGGAACAGGCCATTCCACCACTGCCCTTATCTTTTCCGGATCAGACTTCACCTGTCCGCCCTCTAAAATCAGACCAAGAAAGGAAACAGAAGACTGGTGAAAATCACACTTCTCGGCCTTAACAAATAAGCGATTCTCTAATAATCGCTGGAGAACAAGACGGACGTGTTGTTTATGTTGTTCTAGGTCACGAGAGTAAATCAGGATATCGTCAAGATAGACGAAAACAAAAACATTCAGAAAATCCCTAAGGACATCGTTCACTAATGCTTGAAAAACTGCCGGGGCATTGCACAAACCAAAAGGCATGACTAAGTATTCAAAGTGACCTAGCGGGGTCTTAAAGGCCGTCTTCCACTCATCCCCCTGTCTCACCCGAACCAAATGATAAGCGTTGCGCAGATCAAGTTTAGTGAAGATCTTAGCATTCTGGACTGGTTCGAGGGCTGAGGATAATAGAGGGAGCGGGTACTTGTTCTTAACGGTTATTTGGTTAAGCCCTCGATAATCGATACATGGTCGAAGGGTTCCATCCTTCTTTCCAACGAAAAAAAAAACCCGCGCCCAATGGGGAGGATGAAGGACGGATTAACCCCGTAGCTAGAGATTCCCCTATATACTTCTCGAGCGCTTGACGTTCTGACCTGGAGATGTTGTAGAGCCGACTCACCGGTAGTGGAGCCCCAGGCAAAAGGTCAATAGCGCAATCGTAAGGGCGATGTGGGGGAAGAGAACAAGCCTGAGTCTTACTGAATACTCTCTGAAGATCGTGGTATTCCTCCGGAACTAGCGATAGGTCAATAACGTCCCCAGATTCTGTCTCAGGGGAAGGGGTAACAGATACAGGGCGAGCGGACTGTAAGCAACGAGAATGACAAGCTGGAGACCAAGATTCTAATCGGGACTCGGTCCAGTTAAACTGCGGGCTATGGACACTTAACCAGGCTAAACCCAAAACAACGGGTGAACGCTTTACAGGGAACACGAAAAACGAAAGTTGTTCCCGGTGGTTACCCGAAACTATCACTACTAGAGGTCGAGTGCGATGGGTGATTAAGGTTAAACTCTGCCCATCCAAAGACGACACCCGGAGAGGCTCGGGTAAAGGTTCGACCGGCACACGAAGCTGATCCACTACGGTTTGGTCAATTAGGTTGAAGTCCGAACCGGAATCAACTAGAGCCGAGACATCGAAAGTATCTTGATCAAACATTAACGTCACTGGTAAATGTAAGCGAGAAGGAGATGGCGCCTTAGTAACTACTCGGGGGCTAGAACTATTAACGTCCACCGTTCTCCCCGTTACGAACGGTGGACTGGATCTTTTGGCCGAACCGGACAATCCTTAAGGAAATGACCTCCCTCTCCACAGTATAGACATAAGTTGCCCGCGAAGCGCTGTTGACGCTCCTTATTGGTTAAACCAACCTGGCCCAACTGCATGGGTTCGGGAGGTGATGGAGCGGACCGCGGTTCCCTATGGGTGAGCGTGGAAGAGGTGGATGATCGCATGACTTGGTTCGGTCTAACTCGGCTCCGACTACGTAGCCGGGTATCCAACCGGATGGCTAGCGCCACAAAATCCTCAAAATCCCCGGGTTCCTCCACCCGGGCTAATTCATCCTTAAGGGACTCATCAAGAGCCTGAAAAAATACTGCCTTTAACGGTCTTGGTTGCCAATCCGCCGCTGCGGCAACCGTACGAAACTCCACTGAGAAGTCAGATACGCGTCGACCGCGCTGTCTTAACGAAAGGAGATGACGAGACTGGTGAGCCGAATCTAACTCGGGCGAAAAAATAGTCTTAAACTCGGTAACGAATTCCTGAAAAGTAACCCCGAATGACTGACAATCTGGGAATCGAGCCTCAGCCCAACTAAGTGCCTTACCTGTTAGGAGTCGTAATACATAAGATATCTTAACCTCATCTGAGGCGAAAGTCTGGGGGGATCGGTTAAACACCAGTTTACACTGAAAAAGGAAACCTCCGCAACTCCCATGGTCACCAGAGAATTTATCCGGACTAGGTGACGCGCCCTCAAGTGGCGGAGCCCAAAGCTGATTATCAGTGCTCGGAGCGACGGGAGGCGGGGTGCTAATGTTTTGAGTGACAGGCGACGTCATCGCGGAAGTAACTGTGTCCATGAGCTGGCTAAACTGAGCGGCTAATCTATGAAGCTGCTCCTGTGTTGAATTTACGGCTAAACCTAGCGACTGCATCTGCTCTTGCTGTGCGGCTAACTGCCGCCCGAACGTATCCGCTGGACTTTGGTGGCCAGAGCCTTCTTCTGTCATGGTTTTCAGGTGACGAGCCCACATGCAGATACGATCGGGAGGCAAAGCACAGTTTTAAGATGTTTATTATAAGAAACAGGCAGATCTATGGACGGAACTACGGGTGAGTCGGCTGGGTCAGAACGTCAAGGCTGGCGAGTCTGTAAGAAAGAGGAAGTCAGAAACTCTGAAAGTTGAACCAGGGGAATTGCTAGAAGTGCGCTGCTTACCATTTAGCCGGGCGGACCTAACCGGGAAGAAGTAGCGTCGGGAATACTCTATGATTCTACTCAGCTGGAGTTAGGCGGCTGGTGGCTGAGGACGGCTGATGTAACTGGCGAGGGATCCTGAGCGAACCTCGTCGGCAACGGTTGACAGATGGATTGACCAGAGTGAATGCAGAACCAGCAGGAACCGGGAGAGGGGAACTCAGGCCTCGCTGGGTAACATCCAGGAAGTATGAGGGGAGCGCCAGAGCAAAATCTGAGCAGGCGGTTCTGCTGGTCTGTTTCTTCGGAACGAGACGTCAAGACGGGTGAGTGCATCCAAGCACAAAAATCTGAGGCAAACAGAGATCCAAAAATTAGTCAAAAAACGAAGAGCAAAAACTCACAAGCTGGTGTCCGAGCGTAGGGACAGAGGCCACGTCGTACCACGACTGGTTAAGGCTCTGGCGTCTTCCATCTGTCAGCGCTCTGCTTAAGAAGCCAGAGGAAGCCGCCTGCAACGAGCTGCAGGTGTGGGCCACGCCTCCTCAGCCAACCAGACACACCTGTGGAATAGAGTTAGAGTAGAGCAGCACAGAGAATCCTGACAAAAAAGTGTTGCACAAAAATATTTGATGGAGGCTTTTTACTGTTTGAGCAAAGCTGTTCCATTTCCGTCGGTTTTACATGAAAGTATCAGCAGGATAATCCCCCATCAGATTGTTCTTGCTGAAAGGATTTTTTTCCTTTGTTGATTCAACAATACAAAATTAACCCTGACTGTACGCTAAAAACCAGCCTCTTATATCAATGATTATCATAATTCATTAATAATTTATTATAATTACTGGCCACTGTGGGACAATTAAGGAATATTTTATTTTATAATTTGCATGAAACGCTTGCCCTGTATGATATTCTCATGATTTGATAAATCTGAGTTAAGATATCACAGTATTAAGACAATGATTTAAAACTAAAAATGGTTTAAGTTTTTTTTTTTTATACAGAAAAGCGATATAAAGTTCTCAATGTTTACTAGGATTTTGATACAAAGACTAGAATACATCTCTACCGTATGAACCTGATAAATGTAATAATTTTAATAGGTTACTAAGCAGAATATTATCTTTTTTTCTGTTTTGACCTTACAGAGAAACAGTGGGAGTATAACGGCTGATGGTAGCTGGTGAGTCAGGCTGTCTGCTGTGGTGGAGCCTGCAATCAGCCAGACAAAAGCTATTTGCTGTTATTAAAAGGGACTGATTAAAAGAGAACTCCATTAGTTTCTACAGTGACCGTCTGTGTTTTACACCAGAAACATTTCCAACAGCTTCTTCCATCATGTAACGGAGAGAAAATGTGCAGAAACAGGTGGGGGAGGGACCAACCTGAGAAAACTCCAGCACTTTCCCTGGCATTTCCTCCAGAACAGAGAGATTTTAAGGTTTAGAACCAGTAACTTTTTCCTACCTTGATCTTGGATAATGGCCCAAACAGACTGTATGATATGTACATATCTTTTGATATTGGAATACGTTTTTAACATCTTAATATTTGCAAGTTAGGTTGCAGTTTTCGTGTATTTTATGAAATCCAGGAGGCCTTTTTGTCGATCATTTTTAAATATTCAGCATTTGCTCTGTGCTTCGTCGCCATTCTGCACGACATGGATACATTCTGCATCTCCTTTAGCTTTTTTTTTCCTATGGTAATTACTATATACAGTGTTATTCAGTTATAAAACTGTTTTATATCATGTTGTCCTCTAACAAACTGAGGCTTATTGAACTGTATTTAGTACATTAAAAATAAACTTCATTTAGTTCCGGAAGTTTTTTAGTTTTTTCATGCAAACTGTTTTTAAACTTTCGCTGCCGTCCTGGGACACCATTGTTCTGCGCTTCGCCCACATTTGCTTTGTCTAAAACATAAAATACATTTAAACAGGACTGCTTATCATAACCGCTCAGACATTTCCTTGAACCCTGACTCATGAAGCTCCACGCGTCCCTGTGAGTATTAATCCTTCATAACGACATCTTTGGAGACCAGAGCCGTCACTAATCCCAGATGAGACGTGATGCGTCATTGTTATGACTTTGGCTTGCATCAATAATAAAAACGCAGCTGTGCATTTCTGACTCCAGTGTCTGCAGCATAAATGAGCAGCGTTGGGCTCTTATTTCAGAAACCGTCCTCTCTAACAGCAGCATGCTGCAGCTCACCTTTTGAGTTTTTGATTTTTGCTTCTCAGTGTTTCTCAAATTCCCCTTAGCAGTTTAACGGTGACTTCATGTATCTGATACCTTCAAAGGTCATACCCCCCCCCCCCCCCCCCACCCTTCTGCCCCTTTTTGGCACCGTTATTAGCGGAATAAAGGTCAGTCTTAATGTGGCATTCAAACCTTTAAAGCAAAGTTTGATCTCTGTATTACCTATTTAATTTAATCTCCTTTAGCGCACATTCAGCCCTTTGAGCACCGGCTTTAAGGATAAATATATCAAAGAACACCGTTTTATATGTGATCATAACGCCTGCAGTGACATTTACAGCCAGTGATGACACGTGTAGCTGGCGTGCTGCAGCGTGGATATAAAAGGAAATGTTTGAGCATTAGAATAAAACTGATTTAAAAGGCACCACTCTGAGCCCGTTTCACATAGAAACCAGTATCTCCTGTTTCAGGCCCTCCTTTCAGAGCTCTTTATAACCAAAGTTCTGCTTCTAGCGCTTGAGAAATGTTACCTGGCTGTAAACATGGCGCCTCAGGCCGCTCCACAATGGTCCTCACAGTTTCTAAAAACATGATAAATGAAGCCATCGACCGCAGAGGAGGACGCGCGGCGGTGCACTTCATCAACGGGGCAAAACTGTGTCAGACGGGTCCGGCCGAGCTGAAAGGTCTTGTAAATTGCTTTAAGAAAATTACTGTCCAGCGTCGCACTCTTCATGCCTCGCTCTGCGGTCGTTCTCCATCATTTTATCCTCGCTGCTATAAAGAAACACGCACTCTATCAACGAGTCGCGCTGTTACGCAGCTCCGTGTCTTCGAGGCATTCGGTGTGGGCGACCTTTGGTGCGACGCTCGGCTCGCAACGCTCTTACTTTGCTTCCGTCTCGCCGTGGAGGATTTATGCGAGGACGGGTTTCGGGGGTCTGCACTGCAAAAACGGAGCTAGAAATAAGTAAAATTCTCTTAAAATTAGTGTATTTGTCCTTAATTTGAGCAGGTAAATAAGATGATTTGCCAATGGAATTAGATATTTGCACTTAAAGTAGGAACAATTCATCTCAATCATCTTATTTCAAGTGCAGGATATCTAATTATCTTATTTTAGGGGTCAAAATTCTCATTCCATTGGCAGATAATCTTATTTACCTGCTCAAATTAAGGATAAATACACTAACTTTAAGAACACTTGACTTATTTTTAGATCTGTTTTGCAGTGTGTGTTTTTTTTTTTCTTTTTTTTTGGCGTCACGCTGATGGATTTAAAACGGCGTGAAGCAAACGGGGGTCAGGGCAAATCAGAACGGGGTCAGGGCGCGTGTGAGGGGTGGATTACAGCGAGTGTGGGCGCTGATAAGCTGATCTCTGTGTGCAGAGCTTGTGCGGATGTACAGAAGTGTTTGCAAACATGGCAAACCCACTTAAGATGTTTTCCAGGAATTTAAATTTAGCCTATCGAGGCACAGTTTCTTTGTTTTCTGCCCCCATCTCCCCCCCATATCGCTACCATCCTCTCTCACACCAACCCTCTCCAGAGGCTATTACTCCACCCATGAACCTGCTCTGTGATTTGCCCCTTCTCCTCTTTCCTGGTACCTCCTTATTCAGCATCCTCCCTCCTCTCCATGCCTCTAAACCATCACAGCCTCCTAATCCTTTCCATTTGGTCACTTTAAATAATCCAGCTGCTGTTTTTTGTTTCTAAAAAGGGAATTTCAGTCAGAACAAAAACCCTCTAGGCTACTTTGTCATCCTCACAATGGTAATACTTTAAGTAAATACTTATTTTTGAATTGAGAAAGCTTCCTGGAGAGGAAGCGAAACGTCTTCAACTACGGAAAACGAGTCCAGTTGCTTTTTTTTAACTTTTTTTGGAACTTTAAGTAAAAATAACATTAGTATATGTCAGTATCACAAAGGTTTAAAACGAAAGGCATGACATGATTTTATATCTCTCATTTAAAGCACAAACCAACAATTAATCCTGCCACTGCAAAACCAAATCTACCATGTGAGTTATTACAGTTATGTCATTAAACATTATTGATCTTTTTGATATATAATTAAAACTATAGAACAGCCACCTGCTAAACTTGGTAGTACTTTTCAACAGCTTATTACTCACAATATTGGCATTCTGTCCCCTAAATAACCACCGGAAGAAAAAGCTGATATGATCTGCTTAATTAGTCCGGCTATCTGTACAGGAAGCCAGCCTGCAGTCAGCTGCTCTACGTAAGTGGAGCTTGCCAACTCTAAAACTGTGTTAACCTAATAAAACGAGTGGCATTTAGTTTCCAAAGTGTGGCTTTCATGATTTAAAACACCTCTAAGTAGCCAATCTTCTTTCTTCTAGGAAAGGAAAAATTGTATTATCCTTCTTTGAGCCACCTCTCTGGCACCGACATCTCATTGAGGTAGTTGTGGTAATCGGCCCATGCAGAGTATATTCAACTCATTCCTCTGTTCAAACGTGAAACCATTTTTTTGGGGACTAAGCATTGAATAAGTTTCCCATTTTTAAATCCCTTGACGCTGAACTATAGCGGGCTCATGAAAAGGTTGACACAGACGTTTTTGGCCTCTACAAGAAATATGCTACGCAGAAAAATGGGAGAGGATAATACTCTTACCTGTCTTGTCAACATAATTCACTATTGACTAAATGTTTACCCTATAACTGTGAAAATAAGAGAAATATACTGGAGAAAATAATAAAAAAAAACAAGGTACAACAGATGGAACAGATCTTTATAATCTCCATGTCCTTTCACATCCCTCATTTCTTTCGTTTTCACCCATAAACTAATTATTAAACCATCACATGTCACTGTATTTCTTCAGTTAAGCATTTTCACCAGTTGATGAAATATATCAGAGAAATGTTAAATTAAGAGGCATAATTTCATATGGTCGTTTAATATTTTCAAATATCTTTGAATCAGACCCTATTTCTACTCATTTTAATTCTGATTCCTATTCGGACCAATCAACTCTTAAGAAATATGAGCTCTAATATTAGTGAAAGGCTTAAATGACAGCATTCATTTTGTCTGCATTATAACCATGATTTGAATTTTCTGGCCACTTTCAGCTATTCAGGTTTTGTAAAGTGTCGACCGGCTGATGTTCCCTTTTAGCTGATTCCAATTTCTCGTTAAGAACTATAACCTATGAAAATATAAAGGCCACATTTATACATTTATATGATGAGATTGGTCATTAATCTTAGTATATGAGGAGCAGGACGTGTTGGGGAATGCTGCGTAACACCAGAGTCGCCATAAAACAGGGTGTCGCTATTTTAAAGCGAATATGAAATCATTACAGTTGTCAGCCTCAGCCTTCCTGATATCTGCTAATACTTTTGTCCTCTGAATGTCTTGCATCCTGAATGATCTGCAGACATCATGCCTCAACATACAGAAAACAGTTTCCTTAAAAAGTATCATATTTCTCAGACTATAAGTTGCACTTTTTTCATAGTTTGGCAGATTTCGGTGACTTATAGTCAGGTGTGATTTGTATACCTATTTTAAACGGTAATTCATCTTGACCAGCATGAACCAAGTAGTAAACATTACCATCTACAGCCATTAGAGGGCGCTCTAGATTTGTGAAAGACAGAACCTGTAACTGGGCTGTGTGTGAAGCTAATAACAGCTAGCGTTAGCTTACAGGTCTGTTGTCTGGGTGTTTTACAACTTCACTGATTCATGACAGCTTTATGTTGATCTCAAACATCCGGGTCATACTGTTAGCTTAGCACGTAGCACCGCTATGCTAACGGTGTAATCCTAGTGTAATTTTGACAACCTTCAGCGTAACGGGCTATTACGCTGAAATGCGCTAACGAGAACTTTCCGGGTTTGAGTTAGTGGCTTGTTACGTTAATTTATCCCATTAAATCTCATGTTATTCAGCCGATTGTGGATGCAGTCTGTGTAATTGAATAAATTGCATTTTACCAGATTAAGTGTTAGTTTTTTAGTCTTGGATTGTGTGAAAGAAATTTCTAAATAAATGTGATTTATAGTCTGGTGCAACTTAATGTTTTTTTTTCCTCTTTATGACGCATTTTCTGACTGATGCGGCTAATATTCCGGAGTGATTTATTGTCCAAAAAAATACGGTAGTTTTAATTTTTGTTTGTTTTTCTCTGAATTAATTTACTGATGCTGCGTTTTCCTCGGTCAGAAACGTGTTTCACACTGAAGAGGGTTGCTTTCATTGTGACCTGGTAGATCTGCTCCATTCTGGTTGGAGAAGGACTTGATTTATGAGTTTCCGAGCGACTGATTATGTTTCAGGTTGAGTGTCTTTTCGGCTGCTCCCTTCGTCAGGGGTCACCTCGGCAAGCAGGTACAACTTGCACACAGACTTTGCAGAGTTTTTTACTCCAGACGCCGTTCCTGACACAGCCGGGAATCGAACCCGGGTCCTGCATATCAGAGATATGGACATGGAACAAGCTGAAAATCACCTAATTCCAGTCTGCAGCTGATAGTTTGGTGAATCTCCTCATCGAATGCATTGTCATTGTGTAATTTAATCTTAATCTGGAGCTGAAACCCAATTCCGCAGTTTCGATGGGTTAAAAAAAAAGAAGCTTAAGATGCAGGGTGAAAACCAGTGACATCCACCAAAGATTGTGATCTGAATTTAAATTGATCAGAATGTCAGCCGGGTCAGCGGGTAAACAGCTCGCCCAGAATCTTTACAGCCAGCTGCATTAGGGGAAAAAAAACCTCAAATGCACAACACAAGCCGTTGAGCTGGCGGCGCGCTGAGTGACGGCGCGGGGGAAGGATGAAGGAGGGAAGAGGTGGGGAGTAAGGTGAGAGGATGGAGCAGAGGGCTGCAGAATGCAAACAGCATGCAGAGATAAATAGATACATATCTGTGAGCGTGTGCAGGATTGCTTTCTGGGAGTGCAGCTTGTTCGTCCCCGCTTGGCCTGGTTTTATCGTGCAGCTGCACATTGCTGCGGCACATACAGCCTATTGGTGCATGCTTTAAAGATGACAGAAGGAAGCGATACCATGGCTGGATGAAGACAGCGGCCCTCTCTCCCTCCGTTCACCAACAGGCCTGCAGAGACCTCCAGACTCCAGACCTCCACTTTTGTTTGTCCTCTGTACTTTTCCCCTTCGCCTCTCTGTGCCGGCACGGCTTGCTGTGCATTCTGACCGGCTGTTTGTCATGGCTGGATGTGAGCTTGGCACCGATACAAGCCAGCATTGTTTTTCTTTTTCTTTTTTTTTTTTTTTGGAAGCAGCAGAGGGGAGGGAAAAAAGGAGAGCAGGGGAAGCGACTGAGCGGGGAGAGGGGAAACAGGAGGTTGGAGGAGACTTCAGGATATTGTGGCTCACACAATGAGGCTGCAACAATGAGGCCACAAGTTCAGAGCAGACAACATGGCAGAAAAGGCAGATTTGTTGACTCATAAAGCATGTGGCCTCTTTTGATCAATAGGTAAAACCGTCGATAATGGCGGCTTGCTAATGTGCCTTTCAAAATCTTGAGGGAATCACTTTGTTTAATTGATTTAACTTAATTAGTACACTGCAAAAACAGAACTAAAAATTAGTGAAATTTTCTTGAAATCATTGTAACTTTCCTTGATTAGAGCAGGTAAATAAGACTATTTGCCAATGGAATAAGATTTTTGCACTTAAAATAGGAACAATTGATCTCCATCGTCTTATTTCAAGTGCAGGATGTCTAATTATCTTATTTTAGAGATGAATTGTTCCTGTTTTAAGTGCAAAAATCTCATTCTATTGGCAAATAGTCTTATCTACCTGCTCAAATCAAGGTAAAATACACTCATTTCAAGAATTTTTTTACTTATTTTTAGTTCCCTTTTTGCAGTGTATTTGCTTATGAGAAGGAAAAGAAAAAATAGCTTCAGACATTGTTTTTTTTTTAACAAATCATGTAGTCAGATTGTTCCAATACAGCTGGTTTAATACACAAAGGTTATTTCGGTACCCGACTGAGAGTGCACCATACTGTAAGCTAGCCAAAGCCAAGAAGTCCCGGGCCGTGGCACCGCGCCGCTTGGATTCAACCGTCCGACACGCGTCGGATAGAAGTCTTAATGCGCGATGATGAGCCGTTTCGCTGTTGGACGGCTTCCCGTTTGCTCCTGACTTTCAGTGGCTGAGTCACAAAGTTGGCCAACAGGAGATGCAGATTGGGAGGGATTTACTGAACTGGCTGTGATTCATGGCGCTTCGGAGCATATGCGTTCTACCCACTGGGCTGAGTAAAACGCTGGTAATGGTGAATCCATACGCATGCTGAATGGGGATGTCTGCTAGATGTGAGGCGTGCCGCTGATGCCAGACAGAAAACCGACCAGGAAAGTCATCTTCTGCAGCGATCATCGGGTCGCTGCTGGGTTCTGGTCTGCGAGTGGCCGGACTGAGCTTCCTCCTCCAGGAGGGTGTTGGAGAGAAGTTGATAAGCTCGGTCATCCATTAGAGAAGCTCAGAGCTGCTACTTCTCAGATTATTCCTAAAACGTGGTCTGCGGTCCTTCTAGTGACCCTCTTAGCAGACATCCAGGACACATC
This sequence comes from Fundulus heteroclitus, assembly GCF_011125445.2. Lineage (NCBI taxonomy): Eukaryota > Metazoa > Chordata > Actinopteri > Cyprinodontiformes > Fundulidae > Fundulus > Fundulus heteroclitus. Next base: position 41,194,765 of record NC_046373.1, on the reverse strand, counting down.
ACACTGGAGGAAATCCCAGGACGGAGCCCAAACCTTCCAGACGGAGCATGCTGAGTATCCTGGCCTCTGAATCTCCCAGCCGGCGGTGTCTCATTCAGAATGAGGGTTTCCCTCATAGATCTTTTCCCTCTGTAATCTGACGTTGGATTAGCAGCAGCAGATTAACAGATGGGACTAGAGTGGTTCCTCAAAGGAGGCGTCAAACCAAACAAAACAAACGTTCTTTTTTTTAATAAAAATGTTGCTCTTGTCTAACTATTACTGCCAAGTCAGAAAGAAACATGTTGAACTTCTTTCAGATGAATGACCTGAACAATTTGCTGCATAATTTGCTGCTAATTTCTGTCGTTCACTTTAAATATGTTTGGGTCCCTGAACATCGCCCTATAGCTGCTGAGCCAAGGTGAACAGAGAATACATAAATACTCTGATGACCAGCGGTTTAGGCTCTTTCTCTTTAGTTGTAGACTTGAGGGTGAAACATCTGAGCATTGATTCATTAAAACTACCGATATGAACATTTGGGCTGATTTCCGATATTAATATTGCTGTTAAGTCCGATAACCGATATTTACTGATGTGTGTGCACAAACATTTACGTTTCTGTGATGATTAAATTTTCTAAATGTTTGTACCGACTGAAAAGTATTCTTACTGAATTCTTGAATGAGGGTTATAGTCTAGAGTTAGACACTGCTTTTTTTAAAATCTCTGCTTTATTTAAAAACTCTACAATCCTGGCTGTGATACATCACTGTCACTTTAACATGATCACATGACCAACACTGTTTAAACATAAAGGCAACTAGCTGGAAATAAACATTAGTTGTTAATATCGGCTCAGTTTTATTTATCGGACCAATACCGATGTTAATGCCAATAGATTGTGCATCCTTTGCATTGTCTCTGTACTGAATTGTGCTATATAAATAAATTTGCCTTGCCTTGGCTTTATTAAAACCATTGAAATAATAAGGGATGTACTTTTTTATCACAGTCTTTGATCTTTGATCTTATTTTCTGAAACTTTATAAATCCATTCTTTTTCACCTAATTATTAAAAAAACTGCCTTTTTGGTTGAAGATGCTGAGTCACGTTCACAATCAGCACATTTCTTCAGATATCGTTAAAAAACGACTGTTTTAAGCTCCTTTAACTCAGGACGGCAGGTTTCCAGCTTCCGATGGGAAGATTCTGCAGAGACTGGTTCTGGAATAAATTCCTAAAAAAAAAGGACTTAACTCTGGAAACGGGAGCGTAGGTTCATTTTCTGTCCTGTGGAGGTTTTTTTGCTGTGTGGAAATATTACGTTGCACACTCTGAAATGCACTCAAGACAATGGCTTTGCCTCGGGCGCCGTCCAGCTAAGGCCTGCTGCTCTGTTCTTCTTCACTCTAAATGGTGTTCTTTCCCCCCTTTTTCCTTTCACCTGTCAAATCCGGTTTTTCTCTCACTCCGTCTCCATCTATTTCTCACTCTCTTTCCGGCTCTTTCTGACCCACTTTTTGCTCCAGTCCTCGGTTTGTCCCTTTTGTTTCATTGATTCAGTCCCTTTTCTCTCCTTTTATTTCAGCCTCTTCCCCGTCATTTTTCTCTGTTTCGCGTCACTCATTTATTTCTCATTTCTCCTCTGATTTATTTTTTTTTCGCTCTTGCTCTGTCTCCTCTTGTTTCCACCTTTCATCTTATCGGTGCTCCTCCCTGTCATCTCAGTCATTAATTTTCCCATTTTTGGCTCGATGTGTCTTTGTGTTTCTCCTCTGTCTTTGTCTGCTGCCGGCGCGACTTGTGGCACTTTGTCAGTGATTTCACCAATTCATCACAGTCGGCAGTCAGACTTGCAGAGGAACGACTGTACGGGAACCTTTATCGCTGTCCGGCTTTATCTCTGGGACGCTCTGTGACTTATGGCATGAAAAGGAAAAAAGCTGTGAGGTTTTTATCCGCTCTCCTCCTTCCTGTTGAATCTGTCTGTCAGTTCTGTGAATCCTAATCCTCGCCTTGTTTTGCCTCATAGCTTTAAATGTCTGCGGGTGGAACTCTTTTCTCTAGTTGGGATGAACATTACAGTTGAGCTTTTTCTTTTTTCTCGACCGTGTCAGGAATCTTGCGTGTTTCCCAGACAATAACAGACGCGTTTTTATACAACGTAACTTTAAAATCAAAGTGGTTGAAGCACGTGAAAGAAAAGTAAAATATCACACCTGACATTTAGCCTCCAGGTGACGTGTAACATCATCAGCGTGAACTAAGATGAAGTTTTCTTGTTCAAACAAAGAAACAATGCCCCCAATTTATTTTAAAGGTGATTTTGTTAGATATTTCAAACCGTACTTTCTTGTCTGTCAGTTTCTTCCTCGTTATTTCTGCCTGAACCTCAACATTCCAGTTCCTCTGTTCTGGGACATAATGAAGCATGAAGGACATTAAAAATAAAAAGTGACAACAAAGGTATGTGAGTAAAAAAGGAGAGAAAACTGGGTCAGATTTCACAGAAAGCAGAAGTTCTGACTAACATTAATAAAGAGCTTTGAAACTGAACCAAATATAGATTCTGTCATTAATCTGGGACCAAACAGTCCGCCTCCATTTTACATGTAAAGCTGCGTCTAAATTATGGGATTATCAAAGGCTTTTTGTTTTGTGTAGACTGCACTTTTTGAGGAAGCTAGGATCCTTCATGGTTTACAGCAAGATGCTGCAGAGCTTCTATATTTTAGTTGTTGAGAGCGTCGTCGCCTCCGCCATCATCTGATGGTGATGCAGATCAGAGCCAGGGACCTAAAAGGCTCAACAACCTGATAAAGAAGGCCGGTTCTGTTCTGGGGACGACTGTGGAGCCTCTGGATACAATGATGGAAAGAAGGATTGTGCATAAAATCAAGAACATTATGGACAATCCTGAACATCCTCTTCATGACATTATCATTAGAAAACAGAGTCTATCTGTTAAGAACTCCTGGACCAAACGAGTCACATCAACATTTAATTTCCCTTTGGGATAAAAAAAAAGTGTTTTTGAATTGGATTGAATTAAATGATCATTTAACCAACTGTTATTTTTCCCACTGAATGCCTTGGAGCAACAGAGAGAATTTAGTGGTTTTAGACTTTTTTTGTGGTCTTTTAAAATGGTTGGAATCAATAGTTCTGCAGACTTTGTGAAGGACTTTCAGAGCTGCTCTTCAGACTTTGGGTGTGTCTCATTTCAGGGTCTGCATCCTTCGAAGGACGTATCTGTACGCCGATAATGTCACAGCGCAGCGACGAAGGCCGTCCCAGTTCACCAATCCTTCTAAGGCTGCGTTCACACTGCAGGCAAATGCGACCCAAATCTGATCTTTTTGCCCATAAGCACCCATATCTATCTTTTTCACGGCAGTGTGAACGACCCAGTTCTGATCTTTTCACGCCCAAAAAAACTCCCACCTGGGCCACTTCCATATGTGGCACTAATTCAGGTACGAATCGGATATATTTCAAATCGTCCGGAGTCTGAACGGCCATATTGCATTTTATCCGTCTTTCCCGTCCCTCTCCTGTGTCTCACCACACGTCCACACACAGCGGTAGCCGCTAGCGCTCCATAAAGACGTCGTGTTAATAGCTGTGCTGCTTTCTTCTTGCCTTAATTCCTCTTGCTATGATGTGGTCCTACGACGGAGGAGGCCTTGCCTGAATTGGGACTCTCTGTTTGTCTCCTTTTACATTTTCATCCACACCTTGTGTCTTGTGCCGATGTTTCTGGTGAAATTGTTGCCTAGAAATGAGGAAGATGGACTAAAGTGTCGGACCAGAAGGAACTACTGCAGATGAACACTTTCTGAATAATCTAGAAAAGACCCGAAAAGGTTCATCGTCCCCCAGTTAATCTTTTTAGCTAAAAGCTGTCAGGGAATCACCTTATCAGAGGTAAAATCTTATTTTCTCTCCGTCGTATCGTGTTACTGTTGTTTATCAGGTTTTTCATGGCTTCATCTAAAGAATTTGTGACTTTTTGATAAGCTGCTGATAAGAGATTTTTAGGAATGTCCGAGTCAGGATTCATTTGTCTCCAATATCGATAGGATTCAGCCTTTGCTGCAGCAGAATACCAGTCTGATATTTCATTAAAATGGGTCACTTCATATCCACAGGCTGCCATTTTATTTGGTTCACCTTCCTTGTCTTACCTGCAAACGGACCAAATCTTACCAGCGCACATATTTTTCTTTAGTGTTAAGTTTGCATTTATTAACAGTCAAAGCTTTAGAATTTAATGCATGTTTTCTAAAGACTCTTTATTGCACCGTGCTTCCATTTGTTTTGGTTCTGATCCTCATTTGGGACGTTGATTAGGAGACTTTACTAGCCCAGAATAGCGTTCCGTGATTTCTTTTTGGTCGATCTTTGTCACATCAACAGGTTCGCAGGTAGTCTGCATAGATTATAGAGAATTACTTTAAATTCTTCCACATTCTCTCCCAATGCAAACATGTAAACTTTTTTTGTTGTTGGAGCAAACCCAGATTTTGACAGAACAATATAATGTGCATAGTTTGCAAACTATGTGCATGAAAATAAGCCTTGAATTAAAAGGAAATAGCAACCACATGCCATACGGAGTGCAGCTTCCATTAACCTAATAATTAATATTAAATCTAGACGATAATGTGCATCTAGTATGCAACTTTAACAAGCTGTGCACTTAAAAAAAAGAGCTAATTTCTTCTTCTTCTTTTGTTTTAAGCATTACAAACTAACTGGACATCCCAGACATGAAACCAGCAACAGGCATCTGGAGTTGGGTCAGTCAGGGGCTGACTCTAATCCATGAAGGCACTCATAAAAAAATATAAAGATTAAGCTTAAAAAAATAGGGTCATATGTAGTTTTCCTGTGTCAACAGATCGCTGATTCACTGGCAGCTTTTTTCATGCCCAAAATGTTCCTCTGGAGAACAAAAGAGCTTCAGACGTCATCAGAAGGTTATGAGAAAATGAGAAATGAGGATTGTAGAAACAATGGCTGAACAAGCTCTAAAACATTCAGTGTGTTTCCGGGCCGACGGGACGCGGGTCTGCAGAGCGCAGAACCTGCAGCGGGACTTAATGACGCACGTCTGCTCCTTTCTGCCCCGCAAATCACCGGGTGTTCGCCCCTGACATGTGACCAAGCCGATACGGCACAGTCTCACTCAGGCGCGTTTTTATCGCTGCCATTTGCCTCAGTGTGACGTGCAATAACCCTGCAGGATTGCTGCTGTTGTTGCTCAGTGTGCAGTGAGGGCTTTAAGTGAGAGATTTACTGTTTCATTCGACACGTCGCTGCGACTCTGGAACAAGTCGGGCCACAGAGCGAGCGGCAAACAAAAGACACCACGGCTGAGAGTGCCAGAGAGAGAGAGGGAAGGTGTTAAAGGAGGAGGGAGGATGAGTGTTTTGGCTGCTTTCAGCCGCACACGGGCCGATTTTCTCCCTCAATCGGAGTACTTAAAGCTCTATGGATTATTAATGCCCCATCTCTGAGGAGCAGCCCCCTCACCATCCATCATTCTCCTCTCTCCTCATGTTACTGTGCTTTTGGTTTACTCCTCCCTGCGTCCTCTCCTTCACACTCCCTTAACCCCCCCTGTGCGTTTTTCATCCGTCTGCTCTCCCACCCTAAATCAACAGCCAGCTCAAACGACACGTAACATAAATACGTAACGCTGGAAACGGTCTAAAGGAAGTTCAATGCAAAGAGTTTGGGCGCCGAGAAGGCCTCAAAGCTGGATTTGGACCGCTTCACTAAATCTAGATGTCAGAAACTTGATGAAAGCTTAATGGAGCTTCATCATCCTCAAAGAAATTTGATTTACAGCTGGCGGTAAAATATAAAAATGAAGCCATAAACGTCTACATACTAAACACACTTACGCTGTTTTTATTTTATTTTTATTTTTATGAGCTCAGTTAAATAGCTGCAGGGATGAAAAGTGCTTGATTAGCTTTGCATTAAAGCAGAGAGTATCTGCGGTTTTATTGAAGGTAAACAAACTCCTACCACAGTGGATGGGGGGGGGGGGGGGGGTTCTCAGCAAAGATGGATCAGACTTCCTCCAAACGGACCTTACAACCAGCGCCTCACTGAAGTATTCACCCCAAAACCCCAAATTCACTCATCATACGGGACGTTAAGTGATGGATCAACACGTTGGATTATAATTTTAAGATGGAGGAAAAATGCACACTGTTACACACCCTCATCTGAAGTTTTTTATTCATTTTTATTCAGCCTCCTTTAACTTGATGCCCCCAAATGTAATCCGGTTGTCTCCAGAAGTCATTTCATCTGCAACTGATTTAATGTCTGTAAATATCCAGCTAGTCTCTGAAAGCCTGAGAGGTTTGTTGGAAAACACTAATGAACGAATGGCATCGTGGCGACCCAGAAACAAAGCAGGGAGGAAGTTTGTGAGAAGTTTAAAGCAGGATCAGATTCTTTTTTTTTTCTTTTTTTTTTTTCCCAGTGTCCTGTCTAGCAATATGGCAATAGGAATTGATATCTCAATGCCAGATAGAGCTCGACAGATTTTGCTTTTACAAGTGGAGCAAACAGCTTTCGCCATAGTGCTCCACTTGATTTATGCTTGTAAATAGCTTTATTGTGATTTCTGCAGGGACAATTTCAAATTATATGGACATGACAATGGGAGAGTAAAGGAAGAACCAAAAGTGAAAGAAAAGAAAAAAAAGAGTAGAGGTGAAAGAAAGAGGAGATAAAAGGGAGAGAATGATAAAACCTTCTTTGTCTGCTCCATCACCTGGAAAGAGATGCAAAAAGAACAGCACAACCAACAGACATAAAGCAACAGATACACTCGAATAACACCTAGATGCCATTGCTAAATCATATATATTATTATGTAAGCTGACATGTGTAATGTGCAGGATCAGATTCTAAAATAATATGCTGGTCTCAACGGGCCAGGACGCCAGCCTGAAAACCAGATCCCTGAGTTTAAACACGGCGCTGGCTGCACCGAGCTGTTGGTGAGTGGGAACACATCAAATTCACAGATCTCAGGCACAAATCATACATTTAGGGGTTTCAGGCAGAAATTAGTTTGAATGTTTTGTAATTGAAGAGCAAAGAGTTTACAGCAAAACAGATCCTGCACAAAGAGGTGAGAGTGGTAGCACTGGAAGGCAGAGCATACGAGCGAGTCGGAGGGAATGAGCTGCAGTTGAGGCAGAGAAGGCAGAACAATCAGGGGAGATGTGGAGCAGGAACACAAAGAGCTCCAGCTAGCTTCACACAGACCGTGCTCTGTGTCCGCTCCGTCATCCATCTCAGAATGTGCCGTCTGGTAATCCTCGCCGGATGCATGTCGGATCCGTTCATGCATCCAGGCAGCCTCCCCTCTTATTTTGAAAGGTACCAGATCCGCTTTACTCTTGTCTGACTTCCTGTCTGGCTCATCCTGTCTTTAGAAATGTTCGCCTTCTGCTCCGCCGTCCGTCTAAAACAGACTTGACCCGGCTGTCAGTGACGCCGCTGGTGGGAATCACCGCATCGACTAGAACGGTTAACGACGGAGAGAAAGACCCACGGTTAACGGCTTTGTGTGAATGAGGGGGACGAACAGTAATGAACACAGAAGGAAACTAAATAAGGCCCGACTAGAAGATGATCAAAATAAAAAACGCAGCTGAAAATCAACACGACAGCAGCGGATCGTGACATCTCAGCTGATCTCACACTTTCCAACCTTCACCTCTGAGTTCCTGACAGCCGGCCTCCCGCTGCCTCCCAGCTGCAGCCATATTTCACCTCTTCTCTTTACTCACATCCCTCCGTTCCTGCCCCAGTTCGTATTTTTATCTCGCTGTTGTCTTCTTTTGCAGGGCTCACCTGCAGTCCTCCAGTCTTTCCTCCTGACGCAGCTGTTTCTGCACTTGTTTTATTTTTACCACCCAAAGTACAGGAAACATTCTAGCAGACACCGAGGAGGATCTAGAACTAGATGAAGATTTGGACATGAATTAGTTCAGTCTCTTTCCCAACATGCCATCCTCCTGAGTTTATGACCCCAGCAGGAGGTTGGCTCAGCTTCTTTGTGCACGATGACATTTATACCAACTGTTTTAATGTCATTTAATGCCAAAAGATGCAAATGAATCACGCAGAAGTCAAACATTCATTTTCAGACTGTCTCTAAACTGTCTCGTTTTAATACATCAGACCTTTTTATCTCTTCTGCCTCCACACTGGTGTAAAAAGCTGCTTTTTGTCTGGGCTGGACTCGCCTACCTGGACACTGGTTTGATTCCTTGGAGAGTTTTCTGCCGCCGGTCCGCCTGATGTGAACTCACTGAGAACCGGATGGGCTTTAAGGAATAGAAATTAGCTTTGGGACCGGCATCCAGTGCAGCGTGCCGTGGTCAGACAACCTTTTCCCTGCTTTGATTGACCTTCTTCAGGCCCTTTTATACAGAAATACGATTAAAGATTTTATTTTCTATTGTAGTTTCTATTCTCACGTTCCTGGAGGTCTTACTGCTCAATGCTGTATTGACCATAACAACCTTAACTGGTTGGAGTTGCAGCCAAAACCCTGCATGTTTCAGGATGAGAAAAAATATTCCTGCAGTGCTTTTCTAGCTTGTCTTTTTAGTGCAGCATCCTTTGTGGGTTAATTAGACTTAATTAGATTGTATTTCCAGTGGATTTTGTGCTTAAAGTTGTTTCTTTCACTATGTAGCTGGTAAATCATTTCACTTTGTTTACATGAAGGCGGTCTTTACGTTGATTTATCAGTGATGGTCTGAACCTTAGGAATCACAGGAAGTGGTTAAAAACGGATCAAGAGAAAGAACTGTTCATACTTGGCCTTACTACGCTGTTGTTTTTCAGTTCAGCATTTTCGTCTTAAGCTCAATTCATTTACTTACAGCTGGTGTCAACAGAAACGGCAAATCAGCCGATCAGGCGGGGAAAACGCGGTTTGGCTCCTTTTTATGCGCCTAAAGTTCAAAGTGAGCATCGACACGGAGACCCCCAGTCGGTCGAGGCAGACCGTTCACACTGAGCCTGGTTCTGGGTCTGCTGGAGGTTTTTCTTCCCGTTAATGGGGAGTTTTTCTTCCCACTGTCGCTTCATGCTTGCTCAGTATGAGGGATTGCAGCAAAGCCATGGACAATGCAGACGACTGTCCACTGTGGCTCTACGCTCTTTCAGGAGGAGTGAATGCTGCTTGGAGAGACTTGATGCAATCAACTGGTTCCCTTATATAGGAAATTTTGACCAATCTCTATAATATGATTGAATTTGACTTTGTAAAATGCCTTGAGATGACATGTTTCATGATTTGGCGCTATATAAACAAAATTGAATTGAAAAGTTTCAGAAACTGTTGAAGGGCTGAGATTTCTGATCTCATCGTCTCTGGGTTTTACTGATAAGGGTCTAAATAAGATAAATTATCCAGAGAGCTGCAGTCGTGGGAACAGAAACTCCATCTTTATGTCAGAGGAATGGTGAGACTGGAAGAAAGCTGCAGTAGTTCAGCTAATCGCTCGTTAGAATTAAGGAATGGAGAATATCATAAAAAACTTTGCTGTAATGATCTGCAGCAGCAGAGGACCATCATGCTGTGATGTTATATTTACTCAGCACACTTTGGGCCCCTCGGTACCAGCTGAGCGTCTTTTAAACGGCCCGGCCTACATCAGTTTATTTTGCTGACCGTGTCCATCTCTTTATGACCACTTTGCGCTCATCTTCTTATGGCTACTTCCATCAGGATAATGCACCATTTCACTGAGATAAAATCACATCAAACGGGTTTCTTGAGCATGGAAACGAGTTTATTGGACAGCCATAGTGTCCGCATTCACCAGCCTACAATCCTGTAGGACAAGGGTGTTAACCATCTGCACTGAAATAAAAGGATCTGCTTCTGCTTCAACACTTAAATCAAATAACCCTCTCATCATAAGGGTTCTGGAAAATTTGGATTCATGCTGACAAGTCAATCCAGCCATGATGCATTTGGACCAGGGTCGCCAGCCACTGTGCGATGCCTTCATGTTCAGGACCAAAAATATAATTAAAATATTTCTGACAGCTTCTGGAACCAATGGCACAAAGTGTTAAAGACGTTCTGGATCCAAATGAGGTTAGAACCGGCTAATGGCAAGCTGTACCCAATTTATTTCAGTGATGGTGAAATTAGTTAAATTAGTTTGTTGATTCAAAAATCTCTTCTTCTTGTCTCACCATTGGAGCCAACAATGTAATTTCTGCTGAAGCTTCAGATGTTATGTATTTAGATGAAAAGTCATTGAGTCTTGTGGCTCGTCCTGTCGTCCTCTGGGTCCTTTTGCTTGTGGTCAGAGGAACGATTTCAACCTTTCTGACCGTAATCTGAGTTGTTTTGGTCACGTGATTAAATGTGTGAAAGGCTGTGAATCTGCCATCAGCGTTGGGTGCTGATGGCTAAAGTGTGTCTGCGGACGCGTGGCAGAAATGAGCAGCAGCGAGAGCACCAAAGCTTTAACACGACTACGGTCCAGTCAACTCTAATTTTACCGGCAGAAAGCAGTTAGGATGATCAACATATAACTTTAGCTCAGCTAAAACAGAAACACTGATGAATGGGAGGTAAATCCTTTGTGATTTAGCTTGCTAGGCTAACCAAGCGTGTTGCGTTTGGCTAACAAAGGTGTGCGATTAAAAAGGAATACGCATTATGTGGTAAGCTTAAAGAAAAATGCATTAAAAAATGAGCACACAAACTGCATGGCTAGAAGGTCAGGGTTGCAGGGGAACAGAAACTTCTCTTTTGTGTTAGGTTTTGTGGATTTATGTCGTTTCATTTGTATCCCCCCAATTTCTGAGAGCCAAGTAAGACAATTGGAGCTGGAAGGCCTCTGAGATTTTGTCCAATTTTGTCCCAAAATCCAATATGGCTGCTCTGTAATAGCTGTTTATCTGCGTTTGTCTGTTTTTTATTCATAATTAGCGTTACTCCTGTAAGTAAATGTGCAGCTTTCATGTTTTGATAGGCCTACATAAAATCCTAGTATAATTTTTTCTTCTCCTCTGATCACAAGTATTTGTGCCGATTGCAACCTGAAAGTAACGAAGACGGCGCTGAATTACAGCTGCACATTAATAATTTGTGCATTAATGTAAAGGACGGCCGGGCTGTGTTATTTTTTCAATTGTTACGTTTCTAATGGAGACCCATGAAAAGTTGTAAGGACATCAGAATGATGGACATCAAAGAAGAGTGAAGAAAATGTGGGATAACGCCGTAGAGCAGCCTCATTTTCAAGATGGATCCACTATAGTTTTTCTGCCAGAAAAGGCAAACACATGATATTTTTATAAATACAGAGGTAGATTTAAAAAAACCTACTGACATTTTGGGACGTGTTGCTGCTTCCGTGTCGGTTGCAGTCCTCGCTGATGTCTCCTGGACCGTCATCTTCCCGTCAAAGACACCAAATGACGGCCGACTTGTTCTCGCACCCTACAGTTTCCCAGCGCTTGGTTGCAGCACTTCTCTGCAATCACGCGTCGTCTTCTAACGTCAACCACCGGTTTGATGGCAATCATTTCACAGCCTCGAGATTGGGATGTTGATCCTCATCAGCCGGCCTTTTCTGAATTCTGATGGGAAAGTCAGAACCTCCAGCCCAGGAACGTGTCCACGCGTTGGACCTGGGTCCATTTTACCGTGTCTTTCTTTTTAGATTACTGGGCTCATATTTAGATTCACGGAATAGTGTGAAAATAAACTTTAGAAGTCCCAACTTTTTTTTTTTTTCGTTTTTCCTCACTTAAACTGTCATTTTCTTTATTTTATTTTTCTTTTGCAGAGGAAAATTAGGGGCTCTGTTTTCCTTCTGCAGCTCGGCACAGCAATTTTCTGCTGATATCACCGTGGCTCTGCGCGCACCCTGTCCATTTTGTGCTTTTTATTTTTTTCCCAGTCGCTTTCTTTTACTTGCCCTCCCTCCTCGGCTCTCAGTGGCACAGCTTGTCTGTCCATTTTGCTTGTTTTCTCTAAGCCGTCCCCTCTTTAGCAGAGATGCTCTTAAGCTCCTTGTTTTCCTCCTCCTCTCGGCTTCGCTTTCCATCTGAGCAAATTGCTTTGGACGACGCATCCAGGTTGGAGTGTCCTACTTTCTTCCCCTTCTCCTTCTCCTTCTCTCTCATCTCCACATTTATTTATTTAGTTGGGAAGACGAAGAAGAGGAAAAGCAGATGAGAGAGAAAGTCAGAGGGGGTCAGTCAAGGGGATGACTTACGAATTAAAACAAATAAGAGGATAAGAAAATAGTCTTAACTGATATAGTTTGTTGGCTGCTAAAGACAGATTGGCTCCAGTTGCATGAGTAAAAAGCCTTAAATTACAAACAAACTCTTTAACATTTTAGATTTCTTGAGTGTGGAGGTCGGATTTTAAAAAAATATTCATGAGGATGGAGGTTTTCCATCAAATTTAGTTTAACTTACGGTTTTAAGGAGTGGCGGCTTCTTAAATCCATACAAATTTTTTTTTTTTTTTTTTTTTTTTTGCAAAGTGTCTTGACCACTTGGCTCATTTGATACCTAGCAACCAAAGATGCTTTTCTTCATGCAAGAAGGAGAGGAGATGCAAACATGCAGCCAGCGCATGAGTCACAGAGCAAATTTAACGCTGATTTCAGTTCACTGAGTTCCTTTGGGATGATCCGAATGATAAAAGCAGACCATCTGAGGAAATGTACAGCATGTGGATTCTGGATGCAGATATTATTCATCACCTTCTGTTTGCTCTGACGACCTCGATCGATCCCTTCCTGTGATTGTGTTTGAAAAGTTGAGTTACTTCACAGGAAGTTCTGAGACTGGGAGGAATCAAAGTTGGAGAGTTGCACTTCTGGTCAGAGGTTTATAGTCATATGATGGGTTTAAATCCTATTATTATTGGTTTATTTAAACTGTTCTGCACCTTGCATGCTTTTAGTAGCTATTGCCAAGACTTATTTGACCACTCCTCCTGGTTACCAGCTGCAGACTTGTGTTTCAAACGTCATCCACAAATCAGTCAGGGCGCTGGAAAAGCCATCCCAGAAACGTGAAATTAGCAACGTTGAAGGTTTTGAAGGTGACCGTCCTTCAGTTGGCAGTAAAATAGCCCCACATCATGACTCTGCCACTACCATGCTTCTCAATTGTTTCAGTGCTCTTTGGTTTCAAAGTCTCATCTCAACTCCTTTCATTTCTTGAAACGGCGGCTGAACCGCTCCGTCTTCTTTACCTCCTCTGACCGTAAAAAGGATCAAGCTCCAGACTAAGAGCGGTGTAAAACCGGCGAGGGTGCCGGTCAAGAAAGAAGCCACACTGCAGCTTAAACCCGTCACTAAACCCACACAGACAATCCAAATCACTTCTTGATGAAAGTTTTATTAGCACCAGGCTGATGAGGAGAGTTAAGATGCAAGCTGTCAAGTACGGCGATGGCAGCATTATGCTGTGGGCTTTTTCCACTCTCAGTGCTACAGGTGCAGGGCTGCAGCGGAGAGAGCAGTTTAACTGGATAAGCTCCAAAACCTGAGAATTTGCTTTTGGGTTGTAAATTTGTGGACTATCGTTGAGTGAGATCTGTTTCTGGTGATCAGCCTGTTTAGATTAACTAATTCTGCAAATTAAACTTGTTTGATATTAACCAGGAAACTTGCTAGAAGCTTGTTGAGTTTTTTTTTTTTTTTTTTTTTTTTGCAGCTGGCTTAGGAACCTTTTGCAAATATTAACGGTGTATAATGGGTCATTTGGACCATGTGTGAATAATAGAAAAATCCACATTGAACTGAGACTTGTGAACCCCGTTCTGCTTGAAAGAGAAACGGTTGGTTTTCTATTATGTATCATAAGAAAGAACAGCTGAAATAAATCATCAAAAGGCCTAAATTAATTATCTTCGTGGCAGTGATGAGAAGAGACCTCTGGCTGCAGCTAGAACTCCACACCAGGAGCAATTCAGGCCTTTTCATTGATTTTTCTTTCATTTATAATTTCTCATCTTTTTTTAGTAAGTCTCATATTCAGCTTCAGCCCTGAAGTGTGCAAAGAACTCCCTTTTTTGTGGATTGGGATGTTTTTTTACTCTATCTGCCAAATGTAATAAATTGGATCAATTATTTGTTTTAAAACTTAATAATATGTATATTTTTGGCTCTACTTTGAAGTGAAATAAGGACAACTGGTAGAATAAAGCAGGATTTTAGAAGATAAAGAAGTTTAACCATGCAGCTCTGCGTATTCAGCCCATCAGCAGCATGGAAGGAAAACCTTACCCTCACACCAGTCTGCAGAATCTGGGGCACCTGTGATTTCAGCAAATTTTATTATCCTGTGTGAAAATGTTTAATGAATCACAGGTTGGAGGGTAATTCATTACTTCAGCTTGTAGGTAAGGTTTTAAGTTGAGGGGGGGTGGGAGAAAAAAAAAAGGCATTCTGCTTATCAGTTTAAATCCTAAATTGGAGCCACGACAGGGAAGAGCATGCCATTTCCACTAATTGCATTTCTGCAGATCTGAACAGTGAAAGCATAAAAGGAGTGAGTTTAAAAAAAAGATGAAGGCTGGCGAAAGGATGGGGAGAAGGTTTTAGGCTGAGCTGAGATGAATGAGGAGGCTGAGACTGGCAGAGAGGAGGAAGCGGCGTCTGATTGTGTCGTTCCTGACCGCCAAGAGTTAACCCCGTTAATGGAGGCATTAGGTGCACGAGGCAGGGCTCCTGTTAATTCAGCAGCAAAAGGCCTTCCCCAGCAGGAAAAGTGTTCATGGGAGAGCGAAGAACCGCTGGGAACAACGATGGAAGTGCGCTGTGAGCGATTGGAGCTTTTATCTTTACACGACGTGCTGCTGGAGGGGCCGCTGAGCGGGGCCAGACCTGGACTGGACGTCAGGAACCCTCCGCCTGCATCGCAGCGCACCACAGACTCAAATTAAAAGCAAACAGAACGACCCATTTACTCATGACCAGTGGTCCCCCCCACACACACACACACACACCTCTTTTTTTAATTTTTTATCTGAAAGCACAAAGCTTTTCTCTGCAGATCTGGATCCGTTTGAACTGTCTGAGCAGCCAACGTCAGCCTGAGCGTGGAAATGAAACGTTTGTCGTTTTAGATTGGGCCACAGATGTGGTGGAAAGATATCAGTTGCTCTGTGACGTCTGAGCGTTTCTCTTTTTTCACTCCCACTCTGCTGAAGCAAGCGGAGTGGATTTGGAAATACGTGGAGATTCTGAAGTGTTTTGGTGAGGATTTGAGAGTTGTGTTGTTCACAGAGACCGTGACAGATCCCAGCTGGCCAGGAGCTCCTTTGGGAGCGTATTGCAGCGAAGCTCCGTCAATACTCTCTCTACAGACGCACTAATTGTCCGGGCTCCGCTGCAACTCCAAGCTGAACCTCCTTATTAGCGCCAAGGACATCTAAAGAGCACCGGACCTCTCCGGCTTCTCCGCCATCAAACGTAAAACGGCACGGAGCGGAAACTTGGCTGCTGTTGCTACGCGACTCCTGCAGACTCGCGTGAGGCGCGCCGCTCTCGCTAAAAAAAAGTTCAAATTAGTTTCAACTTTTCCCACTCAGAGCATCCTTAGCCATGAGGGCCATCCTCTCGCTGTCCTTCACAAAATAATGAGTGGAATTAAGGCAGCGTTGCGTGGAGAAAGTCCCAAAACACACAGCCCTCACTCATTATCGCGCCGGCCCTCTGCACCAACGTTGTTGTGCTTATTTTGTGAATCCTGCTTCCAGAGAAAACGGCAGCTCAGTGGGGTGATGGTTTAAACTCACACACACACACACACACACACACACACACACACACACACACACACACACACACACACACACACTCTCTGTCCTTGGAATACTTTGATGTGGCCCGGGCTCCAGCTAATTCCCCCCCCCCCCTCGCCTGCCGTGGGCTGGAGGCCGCTCAGTTATGGCGCCCGCTCTTTATTCTGCAGAACTACGAGAAACCCCATTTCACGGACTTCCTCCCAGTCAATCTGCGCCGGCCGCGGGGGCCGCTGCGCCGTAACGCTGCTGACCTTGGGGTCCATTTGCATCGGCGCGGATTAAAGGCTGCCTCCAGCGGCCTCGTCGCGTCATTAATAATTCAGAGCCCAACTCAAAAGAGTCCGTTTTGTAAAAAGCGATGTCCGATTATTTACAGTTAACCGAGGACGGCGGACGTCCGCGGCGCGGAGCTACAAATGTGTTGCATGTCGGGCCTGAGAAAGGAAACGCCGTCTGTGTGCAGTCCTGATTATACGAGCGATCCCGCCTGCACACCTGCTGTTTGCATGCTAGCTGGGTTTGCTCCCTGGTGGCTTATGGGATATCAACATTCCTCCAAGGGGATGAATAAAATAAGCACAGCCTTGCAGGATTATTTATTTCTCCTTAGCTTTTTGCCATGTTGTAAGCGACGTGTGTTTCAGACCAGCACAAAGCAGAACGATGCCTGGTTTAAAGCTTCATGACACAAACCGATCAGATGATTTCAGCTTTGCAAACCTGGACGCTGAAGGTTTTACGCCTTCTTTATCAAACAGCCTAAACTCAGACTGGATGGAGAGCTTCTTTTAATGTCTCAGCAGTGTCTGGACTTTGACTAGGCCATCTAACAGGTGAATTAGCTTTGATTAAATGTGTTATGGTCGCTGTCCTGGTGGGAGGTTGACCCTCCGACGCTGTGGGGGTCCAGAGGAAGTCCTGGAGGGATTAAATCTGCAGCCGTCTGCAGAGTTGTGTGACAGGAAGTCATTTAGCCACCTGAATGAATCGTGTTGGAGGAAGGAAACGTCTGGAGATGAAGAGTCCTGGTCCAGCAGGTTTCTCTAACGCGGTCGCTCCGTATTCAGCTCTGGCCGGTCAGCATGATGCCTGGAGACGGTGGATTTAGAGATTCAGTGCAGTTTTAGTCGTCCACCACAGAGCGTTTTGCATGTTTCGCTCTGATCTGAGCACCACATGTCCTCCACAACGCTGGTGACAACCTTTAACCACTTACCGGATGGAGAAACGTGGAAGACTAACTGTCCACAGACGAGCTGGTGGTTAATTGACACGCAGATAGAGACTCTTTACTCACGTCTCATGTCCAGGACTTGCGCTGGGTTTTATTTAGGAGTGTCGCATTAAAGGAAGCTGAAAACAACTGCTGGCCGGACTTTTATTGCCACAGAAAACTAGAAAATGATCATTTGTTTTCCCACTTCGCAGTCTTAAACCACCTCGGACACATAAATTCCCAGTGAAATGCATTTGTTTCTGGTCATGAGGCGAGTAAACTGGAAAATTCCAGGAGGAAGAACAGTTTTTTCAAAGCATTTAGCCTTTATCTATGTCTATGTTGTGCTGGCTATATGTTTGCAGGTATTGATATTTTCTGATAGCTTAGTTTACGGGCACACTTGGATGTGGTCGAACGTCTGCTTACACCAAATGTTTCCTGCCTGATGTTAACGTTCGTGCTGCTTTTCCATTAGAGCGAGAGCAGAAGCTCTGAAGCCACTTAGCTGCTTAGCTGACCCCACACAGGGCGGGACGGCGCATACCGTGGCCCACTTAGAGCCCGAGTCTTCCTGAAGAGTCATTTAAGAGAAAGTGTCTGCATCCTTTCCTCTGCTGGGGGGGGATGCTCTCCTGGGATCTGATTTATTTTGGTTTTCCAAGATGAAGAAGCTCTAATTCAGTCTCTACTTCAGCAGCTTCCCTGTAGCTTTTCTCACCATCCTATCATCCGTTTTTCTTTTGTTTTGCAGAGCGTAGTTTGCTGCAGAAACGCCGTAATCTGGCCTGAAGAAAGCAAAGCGCCGCTTTCTACTCTAAATCTGGAACGGGGGAAACTTTGACCTTGCGTGTGTTCGGCTCTGCCACAGCGATATTCCTCTTCTGGCGAGCGATAAGCTAATGATTAACTAATGAGCACCTCAGTCCTCAATCCCTCTAAAGTTTTCATCTGAAGACCCGAGGAAATCATTAACATTCTTCACTCTCCTTTCTTTGGAAAAGGATGATTAATTTTTAGGGATGTTTTTTTAAGAATTATTTCCCAACATCATGCCGGCTGCTTATTCTGTCCTCGTCAACATCTGCATGAACTAAGACACATTTTGGAATATTTTACCAAAAGATGTTGGTACACTGCGATTTTTTGCAATTCATTTTAGCTGTTCTAACATTGGAAGTACTAAAACTGTTTTCCAGAAGTTATATTTTTATACTCAGTCAGGTTTGTTTTGGGGGAATCCCTTCAGAAGGTGTCCAACTATGATCCAGCCTGCTGACATTTATTTTTATTAAGCATTACTACTGAAACATCGCCCCATATTGACTTTGTTCTCTTTAAAACACAATCTTACCTTTTTATGCCAGTTTTGTCCTCCTCCTTCTCCTCTGCCTCCTCCCTAATGGTGTTTTTAATGATTCAGGCTGAATCCCTGACATGTTTTGGGGCCTGATTGTTTTTCGCCTTGGCGGCAGCGTTGTTGTCTGCCTGCAGACGACGAAGATGAGGATTCGTGTGAGGAAGAATGAACTCCCACGCGTACGGAACGTCTACATTGGTGGAGCGAAGCGTTGGAAGTCAGTCCGCAGGTTCTTTAAAGGTCAAACTGTGCTCATTCACACAGGGAATAATGGAACATGTTTAAATGTTTAAAGCGCTCTTATTGTGCTGAACGGCATACGGTGCATGCATTTTTAACGGTGTTCCCCCCCCAGGGCAGGCAGATGCCATGCAACGGGTTGATTTCTCATCTCTTAGTGGGAGAAATGAGAAGCGGTCTCTATAGGATCTATAGGAATAAAAAAGTAGATTTTCAGTTTCTGGCTCTGTTTTTTTTGTCTCAGCGGTGCTTTGTTAACCGTAACCGCTGCCGTTTAAAAGCGCACACACGAATGGATGAAATGCAAACACAAACCTCCTGAAAGCAGAGCTGATCTTGTAGTTTTTTGGCCTGCAGACGTCGGCTCGGCCTGCAGCACGGCCGCGGAGCCGAGGGGAAGCTCTGCATGAGGAATGTGATTCTAATCTGGCCTGGCTTAGTGTTTCTCTTTGCTTCGTGTTTAACTGCGGCCGCTTCTTCGTCCTCGCCGCTCATCAGAACCGCTGCTGCCTTTCTGAGGCGTGTTGGGGCACTTCGGCTCATAACTAAGAGATGCTGGCATTTGCAATTCTCCTGAGACTATAATTACAGAGGAATGCTCCAAAGATTACAGAGAGAAGTGATATATGACAGATCTGAGTGTGTGTGTGTGTGTGTGTGTGTGTGTGTGTGTGTGTGTGTGTGTGTGTTGTTCTGTTGCTTTCATTTGTAATTTTCATGATTACCTTCCTAACGATGTTAAAGAGCTGTATACATCACACAATTAGCCAAGAAATCAGTAACGTTGTCTATTTAACTGAGTCGTTGGTGTTTTTCTGCTGCCCTAAATGAAAAGAAAAGACTGTGAGACATTTTCCGTCACCTGTTACATTCTTGATTTTATTAAATCAAAATAGAAACAATCAGATGAATTTTTTTCTGGATTAATTTTGAAAGCTCCTCCTTTTAGAGCACTTGATGCTTGTTCTCTGTAGTCCTAAAAATGAACATTTTTAAATAGCTTTTAATATCACATATGTTCTCTTTGGCTTTTAATACTTAGTAGGGTGTTGTTTTTTTAAATTTTAGCATGTATTTTCATTGTTAATTTGGAATTTCATTGGTTCTACTGGTGTTATCAATGCTTATCTTTTATATCTACGTAACTTTGGTCTCTGTGTTTAAGCAGTTTATAATAAAGATGGATTGAATAACCCGTCTGCCGCCTGCGAAGGATCATATGTTACCTATTAAACTAATATATAATAATATAGCACTAAAAACAAAATCTGTATTAAGGGGAAGCAAACAGAAATGTACTTCCTACTTTTCTTTCAAACTCAGTGATTTCCCAAAGAGCAGCTTCTATTATTATTGTTATTTTGCTTATTTTTATATATTTTTAGGGGGCAGATTTTGGAAAAGATTTCCTCTCCTTATGATTTGGGGGCAGATTTTTAAATCGGGCCAGACGTGGTCTAATGCAGGGTTGGAAATCTAATCTTCCCAAAGCGCCACACGAGTAACCGTGATTATTGTTGGTAGCCGGATTGTTGACCAAACTTAATACTTCAAAAATATATTTGAAAACAAACTCTAAATATGATTTTCCTCAGATGCGGTTGTAAAAACTTTACTCTGGTTATTGGACTCTTCTTACTGTGAGCCAGACAGGAGGCAGATGAAGCAACCCTGACAGATCCACTGCAGGCATGAAGGAGCGTTGAGGGATTAATTCATGCAACTTCTCAGTAATTCATATCATTCACAAAGGGACTGATATTTGATATATTTTTGAACTCGGATGTAAATCTAATCTAATCTAAAGACTCTGTTTGCACGTTTTAAGCTTCCCAGGTAGTGCTCTGGTCAGTGCAAACAACTCATCTCATTTATTTATCATGTTATCAGCTACATCCTGAGCCAGAGTCTCTTTAAAAAAACATGGTGGCAATAAATATTCTTATACAGAGAGATCTGAGCAGTTGGCTTCAAAATAAAAGCCATTTCCCTTTAAAATAAAAGCCATGAATTTAGATTTGATTGCAGAATTAAGACTCTGTGCATGTTTTAATGTAGATTTTCCTATAGACCAATGATGGCAGTCCTGGAGCTTGAAGGACCAGGAAATGCTCAGGTCTGGTCTAAAGGTTTGCAGACGTCTAGGTGAGAGCAGCCGTGTGTTTCAGTAAAGCTTTACAGTCGATCCAGTAGGTTTGATATAATGTAATAATACATAATGTAGTGTGTACCATCTGTATGGATGGATTATATCCTGTCCAGACCGGACCTTCACAATAGAACGACATCCAAGAGTCTGTTCTTCCCAAACAGCACATCCAGCCGCTCTTTTCCCTTAGTAGGAGTGAAGCCGTGGTCCAGTAATTTAATCCAGTCAACTTTCAGAATTAATAAAGAGGAAAACTGACTGAGTTTGTTGAATATTGTGCTCACCTAAAAAGAAATTACAAAGTAGACCTTGCAGCATAACGGGAAAAACCAAAACGAATTAACTTTCTAATGGTCGGTGCTAACATTTGGTAAAAAAAAAAGCGTTTCTTGATTCCAACGCTTTCAAACAGCTTGAAAAATTTGAAAGATGCGTTCAAAGTTTATCATTAGAAACCTTTTCTGACCTGCTTACTGACAACCTGCTTTGGTTCCCTAACAACAACTAAACGTTAAATTAGCGTGATGAATATAAAGGTTTCCCTCCTCCCTCCTTATTGACTTTCCTTCCTCTCAGAGGTCCCCCCCCCACCCCGTAATCGTCTCTGTGTAAATGTTACGTGTTGCTCGAACCCCGACGTCGTTCTGCGCCTCTTCCTGTAAATCTTTGCAGCTGTAGAACCGCGGCCGTGAGCTAAATGCGGAACCGTCCCCGCAGGTAGACCTTTCATCTTCATCTCCTGCATCCACAGAGATGTACATCTGACGCCTTCAGATGGTTAAAATAACATGTTGCTGCTTAATTAGCTGCCAGGGAAGCTGGCTGGATTACAAAAAAAAAGAAAAAAAAAACATTTCCCAGCAGCCATGTTAACGTCAGCACCTGACAGGAGCTACCAGTTCACTTTTTCTGTACATTTTATTCCTTTTCATGATGATCTCCAGTTTTCTATTTCGGCGGCAGCGCCTACGGTCGGCGGAGACGGAGGCTGAATTAAACCTGAAGCTTTCAGGGGAAAATCCAGGATGTACCTCAGCGTCATTTTCTCAGTCGTTGTGAAGTCATTTAAAATCTGTAACTTAAACTAAAAACAAATGACCAACCTTCTGGTCAGAAAAGGTAGACAGGAAGACACAGAGACACATTTGCAGACGACAAATGAAGCTTTAAACAGAAAAGTGACCAAACTCTTGCCACCAGATCCTGTTAAAACCTCTTTTTCTCAGACACCCTTAATAAGAGCCGTCAGTTTGTCTCAGTTTTGGTAAAGCTTGTAAAAAGATGTTCAGATTATAATAATTTGGAAGAAAAAAAGGAAGGTTAGGCGAGCCTGCTCTAAAAACGTGTTGCTGTTCTGTCAGAGATGAGTCTAAAGTGAACTCCAATTGCTCCTGTGGTGGGAAGAGTTTCTGAGGGGTGGAAGGCACATAACTCCTCTCTGTCGCTGAAGTGAAAAGTAATTTCTTTCTCCCAAAACATTTCAGAGGAAAGGTCAAGGCGGGGTGCCTGGGTGTAGAAATGCTCTTCCACCTGCGGTTCGCGTCGCTTCGTCTGGCCGAGAGTCGATCGTGATTTGCTCTTAATGAGAACCGTCCCTGACCTTTTCTCACAATTACACGTTTAACGAGAAAGAAAGCACTTTTAAGGCAACACAAACAAGCTGGCATCGTATGGTTTGTGTGACTCCTGGAAGCTTCTGGCAATCAGCTGCTCCTCTTTTACATGCAGAGGGGAGAAGAAAGTGATCAGATTTTTTATTTTATTATGAAATGAGCAAACTCCACAGCGTGGCTGAGCCAGCAGACGGCTTTAATAAGCGAGCCTCGGCGGTGGGGACCTCTTTGTTTGGGACGCGGTGCAGCCTGAGCGGCGGCGGCGGGACGGCAGCGTTTCCCGCCGGCTCATTTGGCTCCCTGCAGCCGACGGAGGAGGCGACTCTTTATTGAAGGAGAGAGACGGCGGCGCAGCAGCACGCTGTGACTTCTCTATTAGGACCGCTGACGGTTCTCCACCTCATTAGACACACTGGAGGTTGCTCAGTGTGTGCATGTGTCCTCCTATTACTCCTCCTCTAGCTTTTCTATAGTTTGATTGGGGCTCTTCTCTCCCTTTATTGGAGGGACATTAAGATTCCTGTGCTTTCTGCTGCCTCGCACAAATATTCACACCCTTTACACTTTCTCACCTTTTTTTTTTTTACATTGCAGCCACAAGCTTTATTGTATTGTTAAAGGGTTTTCTGTTTATACAACAATGCAAAGTAGCACATAAAAAGTTGTTACAGATAAAAATTGCATTTGTATTTGGCCCCCTTTACTCTGAGATGCCTAAATAATAATAATAATAAAATAATAATAAAATCCTGGGCAAGCAGTCACATTCACAAGGCAGCTAATTAGCTGGAAGGATCTGCTGCTGGAAACTAATCGTGGGCTCCATCATTCTGGTGTAGCCGGAAGAAAACGATAAGAAGCCTGTTTGCACTTTTAGATAAAACCAAAACTATCTTCTTTGGCCACATTTTGTGGTGGAAAAGAAACATAGTGATGGCAGCATGGTGATGTGGGGGGGGGGGGACTATTATTAATATAGAGACCAAGAAGCTGGACTGATCTGATGATGGATGAAGGATGGAAGACAATTCAGGACAATCCTGGAAGAATCCTGTAAAACACAGACGCCTCGGGCTGCAGAAAAATGACCCTAAATATATAGTTAGAGCTACAGTGGAATGTTATGATCAAAGGATATCCATGCATTCCTGAATTTGAGTCATTTTACAGAAAAAAATGGCTAAAACTCCAGATGTGTGAAGACTAGTTGTGACAACGACCCCAAGAGGAGGACTCCGTTCACTGGGATCTGTCTCACAGTGACAGTAAAGATGAAGATGATGATGATGATGATGATCTGTATTAGGGCTGGACGATATATTAAAAAATGCATATCAATAAAATAGAAATCATACTGATCAAGATCGATAATTAGCAAGAAATTAAAAACGTATATTTTAAGTGCAGCTCTGGCCATTTTATGCTGTTGCTTAGCAACCTATTTTTAAATACAGAACACACAAACACTAATTTCAAACTCAACTCTTTATTCAACCAACTTTTTACCAAAGCTGCAAGTTTAAAAAAAAGAAAAAACATGTGCTTTGTGATTTCTTTGAAGGGGGCGGAGCTTGGTTCCTGGGTCTGCGTTGTGATTGGTTGGGAGGATGTAATGTAAAATTAACCTACATGGCTAGAGAGTAAAATAACTTTTTATTGACATTTTTTCTATCATTGATCTATCGATCGATATATACTGTTATTGAATTATTGTCCAGCCCTAATCTGTATATGTAGTGGTAATGAAAAATTTTGAGAGCTTCTTTTTATCCTCTGTAGGTCCAGAATAAAACACAGACTCCCTGTGCAGCTGCAGAGTTGGTTATGTCTACTGTTGTTGTTTTTCATCTGCTGGGACCTGCATGAGAGGGTAAAAAACTGTGGTGACATCTTGCATAAAAAAAAAAAAACTCTGGCATAAAAGGGACTGAATAGTTTTGTCTTGTTAGAACAGAATGGAGGAGGACCGGGTCCCTGCTGCTCTTTGATAAAATCGACAATCTCTGTCTTGGTAATTAAGGAACGTAGTGAGAGCTTTTTCAGCTACAGGTGGTTCTATAACATGTTGAATCAGCGAGTCTGAAAAAGAAATGCAGCACAACTATATACAAACCATGCATTATATTTCTCCCATTTTCTTCCCGCTCCCACTCTGTTGGTCTGTCACAGCAAATCTCAGTAAAATGCATCAAAGTTTGTGGTTGTAACCTGACAAAATGCAGAAGTACAGGAGCACGAATACTTTAGCAAATGACTGAGGTGTTGTGGTACGCCAGGAAGGTAAAAGCGCTTATTATCCTTCCTTTGGCTGCTTTTTCCGTTGTTATACCTGGAGTGAGTCTGTAACTTTCTATAATATTTAAAGGGCCAGTCGCTGAGTTGAAACCCAGCAACAGAATGCTTTTTACTGTTGGTCTGCATAGCATCTAATCATCTTTCAAAAATACAGTAAATTTGTACATTTTTGGCTGCTTGCTACAAGGCAGTTATGCTAAAAGCTACTTTTTGGGCTTTTCTTCCCCTTCCGATACCAAGAAAACTTCATCACTGGAAGCTTTGATGTTCCTTCCACCACAAT
Organism: Fundulus heteroclitus; assembly: GCF_011125445.2. Lineage (NCBI taxonomy): Eukaryota > Metazoa > Chordata > Actinopteri > Cyprinodontiformes > Fundulidae > Fundulus > Fundulus heteroclitus. The sequence goes on along the minus strand of NC_046373.1, from coordinate 41,169,773 downwards.
ATATATATATATATATATATATATATATATATATATATATATATATATATATATATATATATATATATATATATATATATATATATATATATATATATATACTTTTTGCTCAATGCACGTCCCATGTGACAGATTTAAATGTCTTCTTACTGACAACCATGCATGCACACCTAAAAGCTAAAAGGGGTTCAGTATCTCAATTTAAACTGCCTGTTGTTGCACTGTAGAGCAGAAGAATCATGCAGAGAACGCACAGAAAGGCCAGGATTTCAGCCTCAGACCTTTTTGCTGTGAGGCGAAGGCGTTAACGTCCGATTAGCAACGTCCTTAGCATCAGAAAAACAGCTGCAGTTGTTCTCCGTGTGGAGGGCTGAGCATCTGTTCTGGCAACAATGATAAACTTCAGCGTCTAATTTGATTTTATTGTAAAATGCAAACATTGAGGTCCATTACTGCCACCTTGTGGTCTGACTTAGAATGCTGCGTTTCTATTTTCGAGATAATTTAAACGCTTTGGTCCACCTCATGTTGGAACGAATAGCTATGAAAACGTCCTTTATAATTGTTTAAGCTGCTTTGCTTTCTTCCCAAATCACAGAATTACAAACATTTTATCCATGTTTTACTGCTTCAGCATGCCGACTTTAAGGTGATAAGTCTCTGACAGACTGTTCCAGAGCTTGACAAGCTGCTGAAGTCTTTCATCCCTTTTCAAACAGTTGTTCTGAGGCAGAAACCTGCAGGACGGCGCGCCCTGAGGACCAGGACTGAACACGGCGCTCTATAGTGGTGAAAACACAACTCAATACGCCTCTGTCAGTGAAAACGGAGAAACCCAAACCGGCGAAAGCTCGTGCACCAACCTTATGCTGGTTTGGAGTTTAAAGGATGAGTTTAAAAAGTTTATCTACTGAAGGGGAATTTTTCCCTAGATGAAGAAAAAGACTGATGCATTCAAACCACTGCGTAGGTGACTAAACGAACCTGTGTTGGTGTTGGCACGTTGACTAAAGTGTCTGTTACCGTGCAGTTTTACCAAATGTGCTTCTAACCTTGCAATCTGTGCTCATGTAGCCGAGCAGACACAGGAGAGCAGACAGGAAAGACTGTTGACAAGTAGCTAATTAGCAATCAGAGCAAGGTGCCTGTGCCGGGAAAGAGATCGTTGTTTCACTCGGACACACACACACACACACACACACACACACACACACACACACACACACATGCTGCGTCTGTTTTCCCGTGTCGTCAGCCGCTTCCTGAGCTCTTCGGGGACCCGCTGTCACTGATGTGGAATCTGTATTTAGAGTGTCACATTGAGCTGTGGCAAAAGGTTATTGAACACACAACACACACACACACACACACACACACAGACAGTGATGATGATTGTGATCATGGCTGGCTGATGCTGAAACTGTTTAAGGAGGGCTGCCATTAGATTTCCGCAGTGATAATGACACCCAGGTGTCTATTCTGATGAGATGTGAGCGATTTTTAATGATTTTCTTTTTAGGGAACGTTCATTCTGGAGCTGAAGGTTTCATCTGTGGAACTTAATGGTTGTGTTTAAGTTGATTTATAGAAATCTGGCCGTAGTTTGTGTCTTTATGTTAAATTTTGACAGGTATTTTACATAAATAGTTCATTTATAGATGCCTTTTAGCTTATCTCTTTGTTTTTTAGATTTTAAAATGTTTGGATTGTTGTCATTGATAAAAATCCCAAAAACAAAATAAAATTTCATGATTAAAAAAGTATTTTTCTTATAAACAATATCAGGTGTTATGAATTGTTCCAAAAGACCAGTTTATTTCGTCTGCACTTTTATTAGCTCTGTTTCATTGTTTAATTATCTTAATTCTCTTTTAATTTCTCTTTTTTTTCTTATTGCACGCGGCTTAAAGTCCACTGAGTTCAGACCAGTGGTGGGAATAACGGCTCTTTTCCCAAAGTTCTGGATGATTTTGGATCGGTTAACTAAAAAATGAAGGCTGTTTTGGATCCGAAATGGATATTTGCTCTCTCTTAATACTTTTCCTCAGAGGGTAAATACTTTACAGAGAGCTTTAACAAAGTAACAGTACAAAATGTGTAGTTAAAAATAAATAAAATATAATGTTATGTGCTGTTATGCACTTACCTCTGCATGTAATATTTTATTAAAATGCACACAAAAAATAAAATAAAAAGCTAAACATTTTAAACCTAAAAGATACACGTCAAACTGCTCCAGTCCCCGTGAAGCCAGCTTCTCTGGACGGCAGACGGCAGCCGCCTCGGCACACTGGAGGCTAAATGCTGCTCAGCGCTCGTAGTTATTATTTCTTAATCGACCCTTAATTTTACCTCGCTGACGTGGACCTGAGTTTGAATCCTTCCCCTCCATCAGGTTGACTAATTTCACCTTGTGTTTTCAGTCAGAAAACTGTAAACTGGGTTTTAAAGTCCAGCCCTGGTGTTAAAAACTGACCCTGATATTGGAAGCTTTCTCCTTTAAATATTTCCTTCAGTTCCACTAATTCAACAAACTGGCTTCCAAATTATGTGAGTTTTCTGTTAGAACCCAGAACCCCTACGCCGATGCTGTGATTGGCTCTAAATCTGCTGTAAACCCATAAACCTAATTTATCCTGACTAGCAGTAAAATGTTTTAATGTTACAAGTTGACCAGGTGAGATAAAGAGCTCTTAACTCTAATTCTCAGCTCAAAGCAATAAATCTAAAGCTGAAAAGCAGCAGTCGGACATAAATTAGACGTAATAATCTATTGGTTGTTAGTTTGACTCAATTGGATTGGATAAAACCAAAAATGAATGCTAAAATAGCGTAATGTGGTCCTATAATTGTGTTCTGGCCATAGAAAAAGCAACTGTAAGCGGTTATTTGATCAGTTTGGTGGGATTTAAACTGAAATCGTCTTAACTTACATCAGCTGTGATCCAACAAATGGTGGGTCCGTCTCGTGTTTTTACTTGTCTTGTGTTTCCCCGGCTGTCTTTACTTTGTGATGCATTCACGGTCCCAGTGTTTGTTTAGATGAAGCTAAATTCTGCCGTTCTCAGCCTGAAAGCAGCCAAACGAAGCCGAACCGCGCAGACAAACCAAACAGGAACCCAGACGCTGGAACGTCTGGCCCCCCAATGACCCGCAGCACCAGGCCCGGACTCGGCTGTTTGCAAAGGTCCACCCTTTTTAAAAAGATGAGAAGTGACAAAGCGAAGGAGGTTGAAGGCACTTTGGGCAACGCTTGGCCTCCTCTTTCAGCTTTTACAAACGGTCGACACGTCCCTGCTTGTAGACGTCGGTCCCAAAGTGCTGATTGATTTACACCCAGGATGAAAGCTCCAGTTTCAGTTCACAGGGCAACCATTCAGCGCAACATCCTTTCCGAGACTTTCCTGGCACCGGCAGAACATCGAATATAAAACTCTCTTAAAACACACAATGGGGTTTTATTTAAGAGCGGCGCAATGCTCACGTTACACAAAAGATCCTTTGGCCAGTCAGAGAAGAGTGCACACCTTTATTAAGGAGACACTGTAAATAAGGTAGGTTAATTAGGTCATTTATTAAAGATTAAATGAAAGAAAACAAAGAAATATATATTAAAACCTCATCTGCAGGATTCTGACTGGATCTCCTGATAGACGTCGGACAGGATAGCCTCTACAGAACTCAACAATGCAGACCAGTTTTAATTTCCTGCCGGAAACTAAAAGAAACAACGCGGGTGATGTTGAGGAAACGGGAAGTAGGAGGCTAGGAGAGAAGGAAACGAGTTAAGGAAGCAAAGCAAATCAGAGTCAGCAGACAAAACCCAGCTGGCCGAAGGTGAAGCGCCACGGGAAGGAAGAGGAAGAGGAAGGGTGTCGGGTTGGAAAGGGACGCTGAAGATTTCTTCTGCAAACGAACGAAACATGAAGACATGAGCTAAAGTCCTAAAAAGCTTTAAACATTAACCGTCTACTTTATATGCAGCTAACCAGAAAGCCGTAAAGACATAAGAGGCTTCTTCCAATCACTTCTTCCCGTCAGTGGAAAAAGATTAAATTAGATTCTGAAAACCACAGAGACTCATTAGAGAAAGGATGTAGAATCCTGGTTTGGCTCTCATGTCTTGAATTCATCGGTCCGAACACGTTGAAGCGGAAAGGAACTAAAATTCACTGTTTACATAAACTTCAAATGGTCGAATCTCTAAAGTTCACCGCCGTCGGCCTCTGACGGCTCTGTGGTTCAAAGAGCTTTTTAAAGGAAGAACATCAGTTTTTAATGCATCAGTTGGGTCAGATTTCTTTGAAAGCATCACAACCATAGTTCAACATAATGAACTGTAACGTATTCTAAAAACTTGATCATTTATGCAGTAAAAGCGGATCTCCACTTCCCGTTACCTTTATAAGCATTAATGAGGCACTAATTACCTCCCATCCATCGGTTGTAACTCTTCATCACCAAGAATGTCCAAAGCTGCTTTACAGCACGTTTTAATAAAAATGTATCTTCTTTCTATGATAATTGGATGGAAACGTGGGTAAATTAAAATATATTTTCAGGGTGGAGTATTTATACAACAAACAACAGAAATGAACTATTATGGACTATTCTTTAATCCACATGGGATCTAGATAGCAGATTTAAGTTTAAATGTATAAACACCCTCATTAACAGTTGATTATCGTCTCTTTAGTACGCTGCACCTGAGTCACATGTTATATGTAGCAATCAGTGAACCTCTGGCCTTCAGGCTCAATACTGGGTGTTTGTTTGTTGATAGAAAAAATGTGCATTTATTTATATTAGTTGGCTTCCTGCGATGCGTCCTGTCCACAGATGTCCACCAGCGTGGAGGTCTAGATGTTGAGAACGTTACTCCACATGCCTCATATTTAGCAGCTTTATTTAGTCCAAAACCTGTTTGGTCATTTTCTGACCATCTAGTTTTTGCTTTGAGTTGATTTGAAGGATTTAGAGCAGGGCTGCATAATTTTATAAAATCAAGGGACACAATATTACCAGCGAATATCTTAATGATGAACTAGTTTGCAGTAAATGCTGATTTTCCACCCTCCTTTCTCAAGCTTCACTGCTCTCAGGTGTGGAAGTCTCATCCTGGTGCATCCTCCCCTAACTTTGGGGGTTTTACACTGAATAGCTCAGTAGCACAGGCTGTTGCGTGTCCCCACAGGATGCTGCTGCCACCACCATGCTTGATAGCTGATATGAAGTGTTTTTAGATTAGAAAGCTTTCTACTTGTTGTTGTGATGCCAGTATATCATCATCAAACCATCAGGTTATAAAACATTTCTTCTCCAGAGAACATTTGGCAGAAGGTGATTTGTTTTTTCTTCATGTTTTGTTTTTATCCAGCTACACCCGCTTTCTCTAATCTGAATTAACGCTCTGTTTTTCTTTGCTGCTTTGCTCTTCCTTCTCACACAGCAATGGAAAATAATTTCCTTATGTTTCAACCTTAATTGGCCAGTTGTTGTTTTTTGTAACTGATTTGTGTGTAGCTGCCTTTAAATTAAAGGTAATCAGCTGAAGGTGCTTGGTGGGACTTTTAAATAAACACCTGTGAATTAAACATGAGGGGAGGTTGCTTCTCAAAATGCCTGCTTCTGTTTTTTTAAATCTGTCCAGATTCACTCTGATACAGAAAGGAAACTCCCTGGCTGGTCAGGCCATGGTTTGGACGAGAGTTTTCCCAAAATGCAATGGCTCTGGACAATGTAGGTGTTATTATGGATAACGCATCTCTGTTGCACTGTAAATACGGATCTATAAAAAAGTAACATGTTCTTTGAATGAGTGAATTTGTCCTTGATTTGAGCAGATAAATAAAAGGATTTGCCAATGGAATAAGATTTTTGCACTTAAAATAGGAACAGCTCATCTCCATCTTATTTCAAGTGCAGGATAGCCAATTATCTTATTTCAGGGGTCAAAATACTCATTCCATTGGCAGATCATATTATTTACCTCAAATCAAGGACATTTCAAGAAACTTTTACGTATTTTAGTTCCGTTTTTGCAGTGAACGTATTAAAGAGGGTCACACTACGGTTATGGCCTCAGTGTGCAAGAAACTGGACCAAAGAGGGTATCCATTGTGCTTGTACCACCATCCCAGATGTCAGCATGACCGGGTTTAGTTGGAGACTTCAGGTCAGGACCTTTAGCGTTCTGGAGCAGCTGCAGCTGAGTAGGAAGAGGCCAGAACCAGAGTCAAACCCTCTATGCCTCAGTCCAAGGTTCTTAATCCCAAAATAATAAAAAAACAAACAAAAAAAGCTTGCTCCTGGGTTGGGGGTCAGCCATTGTCCAGGAGAGCCAAGGCGTCCGCTGGTGTAGCACAGACCTGTGATCAGAAGGAGCCTCCAAGCTTAAAGCTGCTGTTTTTAGATGCTTTAGATGTTTTTAGGTGCTTTTTTCTGGGTCACCATCTTCTCAGTAAATTGTGACGTAAAACTAACTTTATAAAGTTTTAGGCCTACATACCTATACATTTTATATTTATGGTTATGATCAGTGCATTTAAACTTCCAGCTGCAACTGTGCTTTGATTACATGGAGAGAGATTTAATAATGGTGCTAAAATTAAGAGCAATATTAGGGATAAAAAAGCTTAAACATTAAAAAATAAAATAAGGCGGTAAAGAAGTTTTACTAAGAGGAGTGGATGTGTGTGGGGCCTCCATATAATAGGAGGAGGCTTGATAAACAGGACGAGTCTGGTGAGGAGGTCAGGACGGTCATGTCTGTAATGAGATAGCAGCGGCGCAGCGGAAAGTGGCCGGCAAGGGACGGAGAGGAAGTTATAGAGAGGGTGTCAACAACTTTCCCTAATGAGCCAAAAGGAGATGAAATTTCAGAGCGGTGAGGAAGTGGTGGGATGCAGAGGAGAATCCAGGAGTGGGAGGAAGCCACAGGGTTTCCAGAGAGGTGGAGAAAACTCAGGAAATTAAAAAAAAACGTATCCTAAAGAGAGGAAAAAGGCGTGGAGAGGCTGAGAAACACAGAAATAGGACACGTTTGTATGGAGATTTCCTGTGGATGGTAAGAATATGTCAGCTGCACTGCAAAAACGGAACTTAAAATAAGTAAAATGTTCTTAAAATTAGTGTATTTGTCCTTGATTTGAGCAGGTAAATAAGATTATTTGCCAATGGAATAAGATTTTTGCACTTAAAATAGGAACAGCTCATCTCCATCACCTCATTTCAAGTGCATGATATCTAATTATCTTATTTTGGGGGTCAAAATACTCATTCTATTGGCAAATAATCGTTTTTACCTGCTCAAATCAGTACAAATACACCAACTTTAAGAACATTTTACATGTTCAGACCCGTTGCAGTGTGTTGTCTCTGACATGCTCAACAGATACCAAAAAACACGACATAAATCTTCTATTTTAAACAAAAAGCACAAAGGAAACAGTATAGATGCTTTCTATCCACAAAGGTACTGCATCTGAATTTCTGCTTTCTTTATGTTCTCCGGCAAACACTCCTGAAGCTCAGGTGGACCCGTGTCTGCATAAGGAGCAGATAAAGGATAAAAGCCTCAATTTTTCTAATATAGTCTAATAGGTTTCACTTTCTTGTCAGCCATCATTTGATAATAGTAGTTATGAGATCTGCTCCTTTCTTTCTAGAGAACATTTTGTGCCTGAGAGTCTGCGGAGGTACAGAACGTGCGCGCTGCAAATTGACCCTGCAGCGGGTGATGAAAGTTAAAAACGTCAAGCGATCAGACCGGCACCCTGACAGGTGCAAAGATTGCACTTTTGCTCCAGATGTTGTTAGATTGCACAATAATACTGTGGGTCTGGCAGTACTGTTTGCTTTTTCCAGGCTCTGCTGAAGAAAGACAAATTGATAAGATTGTTGCAGCGGTTTCAAGGTTGAGAAGCAGCTTTGTTCTCTGTGTGAAGGCGAAGAAGTCTTAGAATTACACAAAATGAACTAATAATAGTCTTAGAGAAAGATTGTTTGATTCAGTCTAAATGAAAGCTGCTGTCGATATTTCTGCTCTGTTTTACTTGTATGTCGTTACTGCAGTTTGTCTACTTTAAACTTTAAGATTTTCTTGTCATACGCCACCTTTATAGACCTCGCTTGTACCTGCTTGCTCCCCCTTTTAACATCAGAACCGCCTCAATAAGTTAATTATTTGAGACTGATTAGGAAATGACTGCTGGTGCATGATTTTTTTTCATGACTAATTCAGTTATTAACAGGTAAAATGTCCAAATTAAAGAAAAATGTCTTTTTTCAGGCCATATATGTGAGGACTAGCATGTTTAAATAATGCAACAGCACAATCAGTTTAAACAAATACTGCACGTTCCACCAAAACACCATTTGCTGTAATAAATCATTAAAAACGCAGATTACAGGCTTTAAGAATTTTATGAGGTATTTAAAGTTTTTTTTCTTTTCTTTTTATAAAGCCTGCCAGAGTTTCTGCACAAATTATGTGTAAAGACTTAAGACTTTTTCAGGCTAGGAGTGGGCAAGCGTTAAATATGGAATCGGCAAAAAAACGAATGGAGACGACCACAAGAGGCAAATGAAGAGATTAACACACGGAGGGATGGATGGAGGGATTGATAAATGGATAAAGCAAAGGGTGGACGGAGGGCTGGCAAAGCGATAGATGCACGGACAAATAATCTGACTGACAAGTGGACAGAAATGGACAAACGTCCCTACAGTCAGTAGCTTTTTAAACAAACGCTAGAATCTTAGATCCAGATCTAATTACTGCACTTTAACTTTAACTTCAGCTTTTATAGTGTTAACTTTAAGCCTAGCTCCAGTTTTATATATTTTACTAATGTGTGTTTTAAAGTGATCACTTTTAACTTTTATAAGTCGCCTCTTATCCTTCTGTCTCGTTTTTTGTCTGCATTGTTGATGGTTGCCTTTATTCCTACTTTTACTTTTACTTGCTGAAAACTAATTGCCCTTTGGGGACCTAATAAAGTCCAAAGTCCAAATGTTTAAAAAGATGGACGGACAAAAGGAACGAAAATGGATGAATAGATGGATTAACAGATGTCAGGATTGATGGATACAACTGTCAGAGAACAAAAAAAGTCCATAGATAGAAATATTTCCTGCGCTCTTTTCTCTTTCTCCATATCTTCTCCGTTGTGGCAGAATGCCTGAATTAAGTTTTACACATTTGCAGACGGTGCAGGAACCCTGGCCTAAAAACCTGCGCTTTTCCTGGAGATGAACTGCTTCAAGGACTTGATGATTAAGTCGCTGTCAACGCTTCCCAGATCACATGTAATTAATGGCGTGTGTGTGCGCCGCGCTGACAGATGTTTATCTGATAAACTTCCTCTTCAGCTCTCTGAAGCTTTCCTCTCATGTTTGTCAATGCAACATCAAACCTTCCCCCGCCGCGTCTCCTCAACCTCCGCCGCTCCTCCGCTGGCAGAATATTAAGAGAAGCCGGAGCAGACGTATAAATCCTCTGCGCTCGGCTAGCAGTGCATCAAACTGACAATCAATACGTTTAGGTTGCACATCTCTGCGAGCCTGGCTGTATCTCAAGCAGCCGCGTAGAAAATCCATGGGTGTGTTGCTTCGCGAGGCTTTAAAATCTTCGCTTCATCTTTGAATACAAGATCAGAGCCTGCAGTGTGGATTCTTATCTTTGGCGAGGTTGGAGGAGGCTTAAAATGCTGACGGAGGCCAGGACCGAGGTAAACAGCAGAAATCTCCTTTGGGTTATGATATCATGTTCAGATACTTTTCAGCTCAAACCGTCCGCGTACGTGACCTCAAGGTGTTTCTCTCCTTTATACCAAAATACGTTTAAATTTAAACCTTTCCTGTGAGTTTGGGCTTCTAGCTTCTGTTAATTAGAACAGTTTGCATGTCCAGAAAAGGGAGCAGATGAGACTGATAATGCAATTTGGGCAGCAATGGATACGACAACGAGCCTAAAGACTAAAAACTGTAGATCAATTTCTGTAGCTTGAATTTGAGTTTATAAAGTGAAGAGTTTTCTAAGTGGGGTTCAGGATAAATGTAGGAGAGCGGTAGCTGGCAAACCGGGGCCCAACAGGGATATTGAACAAACTGCTGCTTTATATTCTTATTTAAATGTGTCAATAATTGAGCTGCAGAGCCACTCAGTTCATTTATTCAGAGGCAAAACAGCAACAGAGTCACCAGAGTTTCCACAAATCAGGACTGTGTGGTCCCACGTTCTCCTCTTCATTCAAAAGTACAAAGACGTGGAATTTATTGCCAAATGAACTCAAGACCATATCAGAGCATAAAATGTTCACCTTGAGACTAAAAACTATGTTTAAATGTAACCAAACATGTACACATGGGTAAATAGCCCTAATTGGGTGACTATATGAGCGATAAGTGAAGAATGCAGGTAACTCTGTAGATTTTAGAAAGGCGCAGCCAGAGCCCTGGAGTTGAGAATTAGCAGTAGCTACAAACCCTTTGTGCACCACCTCAGTATCAACATGCTGTACTATGTATGAAATGCATTGTCCCTGTTAAATAAACAAATAAAGTTTTAAAAGAGATCTTTGATGAGTTCAATATGGCTGTAATTTACCAGAATGATGGACAACCTCATGTGACGAAGCTTTTCAGCGCCTTTTAGGTCAGACCAGCGTTGATAATCTGATTTACACATGCAGGCATCAGCTCTGAATGCTTAACATTAGGGGGCCATGCAGGGATTTTCTCACTTTTAATCTTGCAGGTTTGATTTCACTGCAGTGATTGAGGCGTTAAAATGCTTTTAACTGACACTCAAAGCGAGACCTCGTGCTGTCTGTTACCTCGTAAAAAAAACCCACATTGTTGGCCTTAAAAAGTCGGTTAAATTCAAGATTCAGAATGAAAGCGTTGCAGCTAAAGCAGATTGTCTTTGGCTCACCTGTGTTACACAATCAGGTCATCAGCAAAGCTTTTACACTGACGGAGGAAAACTGAACATAAATGAAGACTTTTTTTTTGGTTGCAGAGATCAATCAATCAATCAATCAATCAATCCTCATTCCAGACACAAGGTTGGTCCACGGTAGAGTAAAATCAGAAAGATAAAAGCACATACAAAAAGATAAATGAGATAGCTCATACACACGTACATAAGGCTTCTAAGCGCAGCCAAACATTTGCAAACGTATGGCTAGCACTACTTCACTTAGTTACTTTGACTAGTAGCCTCATAACGTCATATGCTACATAGTTTCTGTGTGCTGCCTCTTTTATATTGTCTCCACAGATGGACAGGAGTACAAAAAGCTTTAAAAAGAGCTATTTATGCAGAGGAAGAATATATACCAGGTTTTCTGATCAGCATGTTAGCTTGTTCATACATCAAACGATACTGCCTATAAATGTCACGATCAACAGATCTTTCATGTAATGTACATTTGTTGATGACAGCGCCAGACAAGGAGAAGACAACGGTTATCAAATGCTTATCTGCCTTACTTCTAATAATCATAATAATCATAATGTTGCTCTTCTTGGCATTATACATATAACTACACCGCCTGTTTAAAAGCTTTGGTAGTTCATCCGTATAGATGATACAGAGATAAGGGGGCGGTACACTTCCCTGCTCTAACTACTGTATGGTTGTTTTGAGTCGTTTGCTTTCTTTCTTTCTCTTTCCCTTCTCTCCAACTTTTTAAATTAATCAATTCTGTGTTCTCAGCTATGATCCGTGGCTACAAGACAGAGCAATGTCTTATTTATGTGGAAGCGCTTCTTGTTTTTGGGGCGGCCTGACTTAAATGGCTGTTTTAAATCATAAAAATGTGTCTTGTGTATGATTTATATGGCTCTATAATCATATTTGCTCTTTAAATGATGTCTACCCTTTTTTTTTTTTGGTGATTCTAAGCAATGATCCAGTGTAATATTGGCAGGATGAATGCGTCTGTAATCCAACTAAGCAAATGAGTCAGAAACTGCTGGGGTAATTTTAATGATTACACGTCCGAATAAATAACTAAACCTGAATACTTTTCATTGTACCTTCGTAGATTTGAGAGCTTCCACTGTAAAGAAAAGCCAGATCTGTTGCAGTGAAGTCGCTGACCAGACAGGATGTACTGTGAAGCCGGCTGTGGGCCGCTCGGTGCCCAGGTCGGTGTAGAGAAAGGCTCCTAAGCCAGAATCAAACCCACAACTCAACTCTCCATAGCGTCTGATCACAGGAGATGTGCTTTTCCACGATCCAGAGCGTGTGAGCCGCAGATGGAAGAGCTCTGAGGGTACAGCGAGCATTACATCAGATAATGTAGAGAAAAACTCCGGGGAAAGTCTGCCTGCAGCTATTTTTATATTGATGTAATGCACTTTCAGTTTTCAGGCTTGTTTAAATCCAGAGTGCCCAGATTTGGCCCAAAACATTGCAAGTTTAATTTGGAGGAGATGCTGGCTCTCTGCAGCAGAGCGCTGGATTTCTGGAAGCCGCGGCTAATAGAGAGCGAGCGGACGGGCTAACGTCCAAACGCAGACATCTGGTTGGGTTTTAGTGCCACTTGTCAAAGTCTCAGACTTACAATTATGGTATACGGTACCAGCAGGAGGCCTTCCCTTTATTACCCCTGGACCTAATTAGCAAGACTCATTTAACTTCTCAGTAAAAGTCTTAGTCAACGCTGCTCTGTCCCTGTAAAAAACACTGTCCACGCTGCTTCACTTGTACAGCTTTATGTTTAAGGACAATAATTTGCCCTTTTTGAGTCAACCCTTAATGAGCAGGAGCATCACTCAGTAGCGCGTAGAACCAACCTTAGGCGGTGTACCTCTCAGCGGTTGTTTCCTGGCTGCCTTTATTAGCCTCTCACCTCATTGTGGAGGAATTCTGACTTATTTTCCCACCGTTGTTTCTTTCTCTGAGGTTTGCACACACTTGTTCCTGCACAAGCTCAGCTAAGGTCCCTCCACAGCGTCGCTACCAGGGCCGGGCTTTGACTAGGCCGTCGCAGCACCTCGTTTCTCTCCCTTTTCAGCCACCCTGTTGTAGGTTTTCTGCAGAGTTCGGGATCGTTTTTCCTGTCATTGACTGTTTCATATGAAGAGGAGTTCATGGTTGTCCAAGCTCACATCCATCATGGACAACACCTTCCACCCCCTGCACCAGACTGTAGAGGAGCTGAGCAGCTCCTTTAGTGACATACTTAGACACCCTGTCTGTAAAAAGGAGCGCTACCGCAGATCATTCATTCCTGCTGCTACCAGATTATATAATGCTGCACTGTAACTGTAACCATTCCATCCATTTTCCAAACCGCTTAATCCCTCATGGGGGTGCTGGTGCCTATCTCCAGCGTTCACTGGGCGAGAGGCGGGGTTCACCCTGGACAGGTCGCCAGTCTGTCACAGGGCAACACAGGGAGACAAACAGGACAAACAACCATTCACATCTAAGGACAATTTGAAGAAGCCAATTAACCTAACAGTCATGTTTTTGGACTGTGGGAGGAAGCCGGAGTACCCGGAGAGAACCCATGCATGCACAGGGAGAACATGCAAACTCCATGCAGAAGTGGGTGTACTCGAACCCAGGACCTTCTTGCTGCAAGGCAACAGTGCTACCCACTGCGCCACTGTGCAGCCTTATAACTGTAACCATAACTGTAATAATTAATGTGCAATAACTAATGTGCAATAATCTATTTAATACACCGTGCTATAACTCGTGCAATAATCCTGAAAGAAGTGACTTCTGCTGCTATCACCAGGTCATGTGTACATGTCTATACACACTTTCTCCAATATATATATATATATATATATATATATATATATATATATATAATATATATATATATATATATATATATATATATATATATATATATAAATATAAATATATATATAAATATAAATAAATAATACTAGACTATAACTGTAACCACAACTGTAATAACTAATGTGCAATAAACTATTTAATACACTGTGCCATAACACGTGGAATAATCCTGTAAGAGGTGACTTCAGCTGCTATTACCAAGTGAATATATATATATATATATATATATATATATATATATATATATATATATATATATATATAGGGCTGGGTATCATCTAGGATGAGCCGATTCGATACGATTCTCGATACACAGCTCACGATACGATACGATTCTCGATACATAGCTCAGCTTGATTTGATTCCAATATCGTTATTTATTACTTTGAATTAATGCTCAGTGATTCAATCACCAAAATCAGCCAAATATTATGTTTATGTTCTATTTATTGATCACAGACATATTAACAGGAAAATAAAGTGCATTTGCTTCAATGCATTTAACGTGTCACAGAAACCAAAAATGTGCCCAAACATCTGATTTTAGGGACAAAGGAGCTTCTAAAATCCTGTCGGCCGTTCCACAAATTCGTCTCACTCGCTCTCCTTCGCTGTGAACTGTAATGGTTGCGCTGTAATAACGCCCCCTAGGGTCTTCGGTTCTCCACAATCACTATCAAGCTATTTCTGGATAATGTTCACCTAAACTAGTGCACTTTCACATCTCCCACAGGTGCTGGGTCCCAGGTATTAAGTGTTCACTTATATACAGTAATCTTGTAATTTATTTATTTATTTATTTATGTTCTTTCACTTTCTTTTTTCAAATATCACATTACACATGTCAGCTTACATAATAATATATATGATTTAGCAATGGCATCTAGGTGTTATTCGAGTGTATCTGTTGCTTTATGTCTGTTGGTTGTGCTGTTCTTTTTGTGTCTCTTTCCAGGTGATGGAGCAGACAGAGGACATTTTATCATTCTCTTCCTTTTATCTCCTCTTTCTTTCACCTCTACTCTTTTTTTTCTTTTCTTTCACTTTTTGTTCTTCCTTTACTCTCCCATTGTCATGTCCATATAATTTGAAATTCTCCTTGCAGGAATCATAATAAAGCTATTTACAAGCATAAATCAAGTGGAGCACTATGGCGAAAGCCGTTTGCTCCACTTGTAAAAGCAAAATCTGTCGAGCTCTATCTGGCATTGAGACATCAATTCCTATTGCCACATTGCTAGACAGGACACTGGGGAAAAAAAAAAAAAAAAAAAACGCCCCCTAGAGGTTGGGAGGTATATCGATATTGAAAGCCAGAATATCGATATTAAATCGTTTTTAAAAATATCGATATTAATCTTTATATCGATTTTTATGCACAGCCCTATATATATATATATATATATATATATATATATATATATATATATATATATATATATTGGATCCACTGTATATATGAAGATACACTGCATATAACTGATGCACCTTTTTCTAGTCTTCTTCTGACCATTGATTGACTATTGAGCCGATGTGACAAGTGAATTTCTCCAACGTGAGATCAATAAGCTTATCTTATCTTATCTTATCTTAATTTAGTGACGACACGGTGCTCTAAAACAGCTGCCCTAAAACTGGGGTCCCCGGACCCCCGGGGGTCCGTGAACCACGAGTTGTGGGGTTCGTGAAACGTATGTTGTCGGGCCTGAGGAGGCTCTGCTGAGGATGCGTCGGGGTTTATCTAAGTAACACAATGGACAAATATTTAGCTCCATCCACTTTATCAAGTAAGGTAAAAGCCTAATCAGCTAAAATTAGGACCTATGACAACAGTTACATCGAGGATGAGAATCTAATCTCCACTAAATCTCTAATATTAGGTGTATTTTTTAGGTGTATTTTTTAAAAACATACATAATTCCTAATGTATTCAACAGTATAAAAGGCTGTGTAAAAAATCCCATCAGCATGAAAAAGCTCAAATCAGCGCTACGTAGCTGTTCATATGAGGCATTCGTGTTAATATGCTGCTGGATTTTCTCCAAACATGGTGCATAAACTTTATTACGCTGAGGATCCTTTCCGGCCTGTCAACGTGTGTCTTTTTCTAACAGCGGTTACCTTTAAAGTTTAACAGCCTGAGACCCGGAGAGTCTGAGATGAAGCTTGTCATTTCTGTGATTTATGTGAGTATTACATTCTTTGTCCTCGGGGTGAATTTGCCGGGACGTCTGCATGCAGGAATATTGGCAGCTGTCCTAAATGTTTCCCACTTCTGACTAATCTTCCTGTTTTACACTCAGAGTGTTGTGTTTCTGCAGACCGGTAAACCACAGGTCTCCTGCCTTCACAGAGCTGCTCACACTGATGATCAGCTGCTGAAATGCATTTGATCAGCAGCACCTGGCTGCCAGCATCAGGATTAAGATCCTTTTCAGATGTCCTGCTGTGTAAAATCCTGGAAGAGAGGGCGGATTTTCCTCTTTGCATGACAATAGAGAAACATCAGTAAAGACGTTTTTTGGGTTGTGATAGTTGGTGCTGGCTAGAATAAAGTTGTCCTTTATAATTAGGGCTGATCATATCTTAATAAGAGCGCTAATATGATTTCCTGTGTTAAAGACTCCACATTGATCTGTTTGCTCAAGCTTAGCATCCTTTAGTTTATACCACAACTTTGATTTTTTTATTTACTTTAATATCTTGTTAGGATTTTGTAAAACTCAACACAACAAAAACACTTTTGAAGGCTTTGCTGTTTTATTTAATCTGGCAGAAACGCATTTTATGATCCAGCGGTTTTGATTTGAAGATCCCAAGTAGCATAAATTGCACGATGTTGCTTAGCCAATTTTTTTTGTCTTTATTTGTATTACCTAGTGTGTCAAAAGTGGTGAATTATTTTGTTGCGCAGGGAATGGATAGACCTTGATTATGCCTAAAATGAAAAGCGAAGGAATACATAACTTTTCTTCTGCCTACTTGTTTTTTGAGCTTTGTATTTAACTCTATGGTTACTATTAATGTTGCTGTATGCATTTACAACTGTTCTAATTTTCTTTTTTTTTCTGTAATGTTTAAAAAGATCAAACTTAATCCATTCATTCATTCATTCTGTGATGTTTCTCTGAGGAATACGACCAAGCAGGACTTCCTGTGCTGTGGTTAAAACGTGATTTCGATCTTTGAGATGACGCTAGGAGCCGGATGAGTGAAGCTTTCTCTGAGGCTGCAGGTGTCGGTGGGTAATTCCAGCGTGCGAGGCCTCAGCCCTGATGCTCAGCAGCTTAACGTGGATTAAACTGCAGCGTTGCATATTTGTAACGTCAGGCGTCAGAAGTAGGCGCTCCGCTACGGTTCCACCGAGCGAGGACGAAATGGGATCCCTGGCTGTTGTTGGCACGGCGGGGTGGTTCTGAAACCGCGGCAGAATTTGCTGAGAGCCATGAAGAAAGCGGACACGGTTTGGCTCTTAACTCCACCGTAGCTCAGAGGACCAGGCTTTACAAATGTGGTGGGCAGAAAATCACCTCCAACCTTGAGGCAGATGGGCTCCGACTTCAGAGCGCCGTCTCCACGTTCCGCTGACGGCGGCCAAGAACAGGAGAGCGAGGCCGCGTTGGGCTCAGTCTGTCCGCGCTCGGCAGCCCGAGGCTGGAAAAAACATGGCGCCTCACCTCCTCTGCGTTTCTGCTGAGGACCACAGATGGTGGGACCGCCGTTTGAGCCTCTGAGCACTGACTCCATGTTTGAGTGCTGCGGCGTTCCTCAGCTCTGATGCTGATCATGTGAAGCTTTTCCTGGACGCAGTTTGCCTAATTAGAAAAAAAAAAAAAGCTACTTTCAGCTCAATAACGTCTTTTACAACAAAGCATTTAGGTTTCATGGTGATGAGTTCACAGGACCTCGGTGGTCCCTGGAGCTTCGAACCCATAATTAGGCTGAACGCTGTTATTAAAGCTTGGATCCACACTGATGGTGGTTTTAATGGCAAAGGGATCCCCATGAATAATCAGACCAAGTCCTCATGCAGGTCTTTAGTTGTGGGCTCTGAGTGAATAATACCAACAATATGTGGAAACATGTTTTTATTTTTGTTCTCCAAACGAGCTTTAGGAGCAAAAAAGGAACAACAGTTCATATGTGTGTCCCAACCACCAGTTCACAACGCAATGAAAAGGGAAAATAACCCATTATTCTAATAAAATAATGTTTCAAAAATCATTTGATGAACTAAACATAAATAAGATTTAGGACATTTGATCCCTGATGTGTTAACTAGCCGTCACGATGACTGACTGAATGGCGTTATGGACCAAGACGGTGGGTTTTAGTGACTTTCCGTCTGGAATCAGCGGCTCAGTTAACGGCAAAGAAAACAGCGGCTGCTGTGGGACGGCGCACCCCCTCTAAGTCCCACGTGTTCATGTACGACTATTGCTAATGTGGTGACGCATGCTGGCGCCGTGCTACGGCCGATTGCAATGGAGGGACAATTTAGCTCGTTTAGAAGGAGCATGCAGACATATTTCATGCAGATCAGACGACCGGGCTGTAAGTTTGAGCCTGAGCTGCAGGCTGACAACGTTTCAACATGAACACACAGCTAAACACCATGAAGTGAACAATCACTGAATTGTTTCGTCCTTAATTAATTTCCTCAGTCCAGTTGGCCGGTATCGGTACGTTAGTTCAGCGCGCGGAGCTGTGGGTTCATCGCCATTCTCTTAAGGCGGTGGGAAAACAAGCTTTTAGGGACTTTGTCTCTTCTTTGGGAACCTTTGATCAGATCCTTTCTGCAGGAGCTCAGGCAGCTCCTTTCAGGTAGGCTAAATTGTCGGCTAGCTTACGCTCTCCGGTTGCAAAGAAAGCAACTTTGGATCCAAGGCTTTCTTCTAAGATGCAGTCTAACGTGGCAGAGGCCTCTATGCCTGCGTCGTCACTGAGATTCCAGCTGGGGCGTCTCCTTTCTAGGAGCTCTAATGAAAATGGGTTAATACTGTGCATCCTGGGATTCAGAGTCTTTCCAAGTCTCTTTTCCTCCCATGTTCTGTCCAGAGATGTTTGGTTTTCTCCACACACGGTGCTCGGCGTCACGACCGGTCTACTTTACTTCTGATTATCCAGAAATGCTGCGGCTCCTTCAGTTGCAACATTGCAAACATAAATTGTGCCACAATGTTCCTTTTAGAGAGAAGAGCTATGGTGAGTCGCTTCATAACTAACTTTAGCTTATTTTTCATTACGGATTCACACTGCAAAAATGGAACTAAAAATAAGATAACTGTTCTTAAAATGAGTGTATTTGTCCTTGATTTGAGCAGGTAAATAAGATGATTTGCCAATCGAATAATATTTTTGCACTTAAAATGGGAGCAATTCATCTCCATCATCTTATTTCAAGTGCAGTGTATCTAATTATCTTATTTTAGGGGTCAAAATACTCATTCCATTGGCAGATAATCTTTTTTACCTGCTTAAATCAAGGATACATACATTAACTTTAAGAACATTTTACTTATTTTTAGATCCGTTTTTGCAGTGCAGTAACTTTGTCTGTCCCAGAGTTTCCCCCAATGTGGGGCAATAAAGGTCTTTCTCCTGTCATGTTTTGATAAAAAATATTACACTATAAAGATAAATTATGTTTCTTTCTCCCATTCAGTCGGATCATATGTGTACAGCCTGTTTCTAATAATATGTTGGCTTCATGACAGGAAAATCAAACATGTAGAGTCTTAAGTTAAGCTTCTGGGTTTCCTAACCTCTGTTTGGTCTGAATTTAGGTTGAATTTGGGAGAAATTAAATGTTTTGCACTGTTAACCTTGCAGCATAATGGACCTCATATTTGGAAGATGTTGCATCCAAAAAGCACAAGTTATTTCTTGAAGGTTATTCCTGATGTCTTTCTGACTCAGCATTTAGGCTTTTTTTTCTAAGCTTTAAATGCTCTCTCTGAATTTTGGTTGAACTTGCTGAAAAATGCTAAATTTTTATTTCTAACCTTATTTTTGGACCATAATGTGCAGTGTGAATTACTGTGTCTGTGTGTGTCTATGTTCACACATATGGCACATTAAATATTCTTCCCAAGTGTGTAATATCGTTGTCTCGTGGTAGGCAGAGCGATCCGTAGCTGGACCATACTGCCCTGTTTCTAACATAAGGCCAAAACACACTTCAATGTCGTATTGAATTAACTTACTAGGTTTATTGTTGCTAGCGCGTACTCAGAGCCCGGGCTGCCTTTCCAGAAAACTGTAAAAGTGCTGAAAGCCTGAGTTCCTTTAAATCAAGATTAAAAACACTTTTGTTTAAGATTGCCTTTGACTGTTCTAGTCAAACAGTTTTACTGAAATCATAATCAAGTTTGTAGTCCAACAGTTTTTAATACTTGCTTTTAGTTTCTATTTTCCAATGTTTCATATTGTGTCAGTTTTTCTACATTTTATTCCAACTTGCTTTTTTTCCCTTTGTTTTAATCATGTAAAGCACTTTGTGTTGTCCTTGCACAGAAACGTTCTGTACAAATAAACGTGCCTTGTCTTGCCTTACATGAATGCACTTCTAGTTTAGTCATTACAGTCAGGCAGTCTGGTAGACAGCTCAGGGGTCCTCAGGTAGTGACACAGTGTACCGTAATGCTCCAAATATTCATTGTGTGGAGCGGCTTTGCTGCTAATGAAAGTCGTGTTTTCAAATTTTTAGCAGATTTTTGAGCGCATTGTACCACATAAATCAATTAGTAAGCACAACAATAACGGTAATCATATATAAGACGCACCAGATTATAAATTGCATCATCAGTTTCTGAGAAAATGTAAGGATTTTGAGTTTGCCTTATAAATTAAATGTGCTCCAGTTGTTACTACTCATTCTGTTTGTACAACTGCCTTATAAATCTTTAAATGAAAGAGCCATAAATCCTGCAGAAATTTTGTTTGTTTTTGCCATTTAACGATCTCCTGTACTGATTAAATAGTTCCTGCACATTACAAACCCCCTCCCTGTGGAACGATGCACTGCGAATGCTGTAGAAATGGCCTTTGTAACCCTTCCCAGGCTGATGAACAGCAACGATTGCTCGTTGAAGATAATTACTCATGGCCTCCCTCCTCGGCGTTGTGCCACAGCTTCTGCTTGCTGAACCTTTGGCACTGCTGGCTGATAATCAGTTGATCATGTGGATTTGATTAGCAGCCCCGGCTACTTATCCTCTTAATTCCCGTGGAAGCAGTGAGGCTCTGCCTGGTTTTCTGCTTCTTTTTTTTTTTTTTTTTTCACACGCTGTTTCTGCAGCGTCAATGTCTAGCAGGAAATCCTGCTGTTTCCAGGATGGATGACCTCAGTGCTTTCAGCAGGAAAAGCCTCCGATGCGAGGCGCCGAGCAAACACACACCCTGACAGGGTCACGCGCCACAGCTGGCCGCTTATTCCTGGCTGGTGTGACAGGAATTAAGGGGAGAGAAAAGGGAAATAGTTTGGCTCGGGTCTTAAAGCGGCTCTGAATCTGCAGACATACAGACACAGGCTGCAGCGCTGTAGGCCAGGACCTATCTGACGGAGATAAACCAGCAGAGTATCCATGTTTGTCCTGTTGCTACTGGAGCCCCCCTCTACCCTTTTCATCTGAATGTTTTCTCAAGCTGCCTCTTCTATTTCTATTTTCCCTCTGTCATTCATGCGCTGGTATGTGAAGGCTGCGCTCAGAGCTCAGTGTAGAGCCACTTATCAGAAAGGTCTGACTTGAACCGAGGAAAAGGCGACATTTTTTTACATCAGCATTCAGCGTCTTCAACATCAGCGGCTTTGGCATGTCGGAAACAATATCCAAGCATTTATAGGCAACTCCAAATATTCAATGGCGCCATTGTGATGCACGTTTTTAGATGTTTCTGCTCCGGTTTCTGCTAGACAAACATTAATTGATGCCGCTTGGAGCAGGGGAACATTTAAGCTATGCACAACTCGTTAAGAAGCAGATCTGCTGCTCTGCTGCGACCGCAGGAGAAACGTCAACTATTTGAGCTTTTAAACAACAACAACAACAACTGGAGAATTCTTTTGCAGTATTTGCTCCTGATGAATTTGCTGGAATTTGCCTTTCATCTTCAGCGCTCCGGTCACATAAAACGTGTGTTTGCTCCCCACGGATCACAGCCGTGCTTCGCAGCAACCTGTCGGAGTCCCTTTGAAGAGTTTATTTTCTAATTTCATAGTACAAATAAAAAAAAAAAAAAGTCCTTCATTTGAAGTATAGACAATTTGTCAGATGTTTTATTGTTCTAGTAAATACCATTGGGATCCATAATAAGCTATGTATTTCAATCGAATGCAGAATGTTTGAACAAACCTTTATAAATCTGCTTTCTTAACACAAAACCAGTAAAAAGCAACTGTCAGTTGTTGAATTCAGTTCAGTCTTAAGTTTTTAATTCCTCTCCTACTGATTCATCCTTCAAAGTTTGCATCACAACTCCTCTGAGATTATTAAAGTATGTCTGATTCTGATGATTCTGATTCTCTACTGGCTTGATGCAAACGATCTCTGCAGAATAAAAGCTAAAATGGTCAAATAGGGTTTTAACCCCCTCAACAAAATTTAGTTGAAAAGAGGACTTTATACATTTCATATGTGATTAAAAAGTGAAAAGTCGTCAACCCAAAGACTTGTAATGTTTAAAAAGTAGCTGCAGTTAGAATTAAACAGACTAAAATAGCCTCACTCTCTATTTGTCTGCACTAAATCTGGACACATTAGCTGAAGGACAATAAATGTTGTTAATATTGAACAGTTTCATATTTAATTCATACAAATAGACCATTTGGGGAAAAAAAAAAATTCTTTATTATCCAAATATGTCAAATGGGGATTTGAAACTTTATATCCACTTTTATTTAATTGAATTTCTTTCCTTTTTCCATCCCTAAATCATCGTATTTACTGTGAACACGATGGCTTAATTTCTCATAAGCAATACCTGCAGCTAGGAAACATTCTAGGCTCTTTTAAATACTTATTTTTTCCTTATGTTTTATATTTTTATCTCTTTCATCATGTTTTATTCTGTTTTCTGAATTTATTTGACTTTGTTAGTTTTTATTTATTCCTACTGACATGTCACTTAGTGCTTTCATTATTGTAGCGTTATTATTTAATTGCTCTTGGTGCATTAAATTATTACTGAGCGGCACTTTGGTGCCACTTTTATTCCTGTGCTGTATGAACAAAGCTGCCAAGAAATGCGTGGTATAAGTCTATAAAAAATGTAATAAAGTTGTTTGTATAGAAAATGTATTTTGGGCTTTGCTGTACCTGAGTGTAACCAGAGTATTAAAGTGTCTCTTTGTTAAGAAAAATAGCTTGTTTGCTGCAGATTCAAGGATCTTTCTACTGTAATGAGACAGAAATGATGTTTATAGTGCAGCAATATTGGTAGAAAAGACTGAACTCTGAGCTTTTAAGCATAAAACAACTTTTATCGTCATCCCAGCCTCCCTCAGACCGCATTCACACAGTTTGAGGGCTAAAATACAAAACCTAAAATCTTACTTGTTTTTTTTTTTACACAAACGATGTGATTCCTGCAGAAAACCCGCCTCCGTGCTGACAGGTCCAGCTGAGTTCACCGGTGACGTTTGTGCTTCTCTATTTTTAAGTTACCTGTCTTTATTTTGCACAGCTAGTAAAAGCTTTACTCCGCTCAGCGTTACTCTGGGCTTTTAGAAACTAAAGCGAATCAAACCTCCATCCTTTAACCTCCCTCGTTCACCTGAATTATTGAAACCGTTCACTTCTTATGAACACAATAGTTTAAAATATATATTTTTTTAAAAGTGAATCAAACAATTTAAAAGTTGGAATCATAAAAAGAGCCATTTTCTCGGCTTTATCAGAGTTTCTGTTTGTGCCGCTGCTGCTGCTGCTGTCGGTGGAGAAATGGTATCATTTCCTCTCCTGTAATGGATTTTTCTCTCCCTCTCCGGTTGTTTATTGCTGCTGCTGGAAGAAAACGCTTTCTTCCCTCATTGTTATGAAGAAGTCGGCCCAAAGAAGTTGTATTTATTGCTGATGTTCGAGATAAGCAAAACAATCCCGTCATTAAATTTGATGATCTGCTTCACGTTATTATTATTTTTTATGGGGGGGTAGAATCCACGTGAGGAAACCAAAAAACTTTTTCCACACAGAAAAATAGAAAACATCATCTTTGTTGAGTTTCTTCCAGTCTGTGAAAGTACTTCAAGACTTTCACAACAGATTTGAAGCTTTTCAGGAAGCAAACATCACAATATTAGCTGTAAGTACATGTAACATATGTTTAAGTCGGCAAATGGTCCTGAGCATGTTCAATTCAATTTTATTTATACAGCGCTAATTCATGAAACATGTCATCTCAAGGCTCTTTACAAAGTCAAATTCAATCAGATTATACAGATTGGTCAAAAATGTCCTATATAAGGGAACCAGTTGATTGCATCAAAGTCCCGACAAGCAGCATTCACTCCTGGGGAAGCGTAGAGCCACAGGGAGAGTCATCTGCATTGTACATGGCTTTGCTGCAATCCCTCATACTGAGCAAGCATAAAGCGACAGTGGAAAGAAAAACTCCCCATTAACGGGAAGGAAAACCTCCGGCAGAACCAGAACCGGGCTCAGTGTGAACGGTCATCTGCCTCGACCCACTGGGCGTTACAGAAGACAGAGCAGAGACACAGAAAGCACAGAAGCACACATTGACCCACACTTCAAAAACGGAACTCAAAATAAGTGCAATTTTCTTGAAATGTTTGTATTTTTCCTTGATTTGAGCAGGTGAATACGACTACTTGCCAATGGAATAAGATTTTTGCACTTAAAATAAGAACAATTCATCTCCACCGTCTTATTTCAAGTGCAGAATATCTAATTATCTTATTTTAGAAATACAAATATTCATTCTATTGGCAAATACTGTTAGTCAGCTGTTCAAATCAAGGAAAATAGACTAATTTCAATAACATTTTACTTACTTTTAGTTCCCTTTTTGCAGTGCAGTAATCTGTTCTACATTAGATGGTAGTAGTGGTGATCTGTCTTCCCTGGATGATGTCTCAGATAACAGAACGCCAGACCAGCTGTACCTACTATGAAGAGAAAAAAGAGAGAGAACAAAAAGTCATAAGCAGAAATGATGACAAGCAATGCATAACTGAAGAACAGTAGAACTCGATAGAGTGAGAAAAATAGATCTCACCCTGTTGGTCGCGGGGTGAGATCATTGGCCTTATATTCGTTCGCATAGCAACACAGCCTCACAGTTCAGTTTGTAATCGTTCTGGTTCCTGCAAACGTCCATATTTTCTATTTTTCTGTTTGGTTTTAGCTGTCAATCACATGTCGGATGAAAGAAAAAACGTTCACATTTTAACACTAGATTTACATGCTGCCCTCACGACCCTCTCGCTGACACACCAGACGGTTTATGTTGGTTTGCAGCTGTTGAACGTGTATTTTGAGCAGAGCTGGTATTGGACTCCCACACACCAAGATACGCTCTTAAAAGAAAAAGAAAGGAAAAAAAACACGTTTATTTGCGTTTACTCTCCTCAGCGTCACTCGTGTAATAACGCTCCTTTAATTAGCACCAGTTGTGTTGCAGATCAAACTTATCTTTTGCAGAGCTGACAATCAAAGACAACTGTCCCTCTAAAACAAAGTTGAGCAACAAGATTTTTTTTTTCCTCGTTCTTTCTTGTTTTGAGAAGACGAGCGAGGAGTCGGGGACAGGAGGGAAACTCGGATGAAAGACGGAATCAGACGGGAGATGAGTTGCAGCAGCACGGGGGAATATGTTCCTCTTCAGAGGAGGAAGACGACGGAGAACAGGCTGAGGTGCTGGAAGAAGATCGGATGCAGACGATCAGAGAGGAGACGTTTAGATGAATCCAGAAATTAAAGGGTACCCGATGATGAGGCAGAAGATGAGGCAACGCGTGAGAGAAGATGATCAAATGTTAAGTAAGAGAATGGCCAGAAAGGCTTGAATGCTGTAAGAGGTTGAAATGTTAAACACAGAAAGGAGAAAGGAGGAGAAAAAAAAAGCAGCTTCTTCCAGGGTTAGACAGCGGCAGATATTACAGGTTTTACTCGATGTTAAACACTGGATGAACATGACTTGGAGCGTTCCTTCACAATTAAAGATCAAAAGGAAACGAACATCTGACAAGCAGCGCATTGAGGACGTTCAAAGAAACCGACTTTGTTACAGTCCGGCATTTAGATCCTTACGGCAGGGCTGTCAGACTCATTTCTATATCGGCCACTTTGGCATCAAGGAGTCATTAAAAGGGCCGGTTGCTCCTGTATACTTCAGGTTTGATTTCAGAATTTTATTTCATTTCACATAGAAGCATTAAAAAAATACACAGTAACATAAAAGCAGCACCTTTAGGCCCAGTTTATACAGTTTATCAGCAAAAAACGTTGATATTTGGGTGAGTTACGCTTTAAACTCATCATTTTGCATCACTTTTTCTCTTTTTTGACATTTCTGGGTTGTTTTAATGTGTTGTGGGAAAACGGACATCTAGTGGCAGGATACTACACAATTAAATAAAATCAACATTTGCTACAGGAGCAACAGTTTTAGCTACTGTGTACACTTTAAAGGCTATATTCCTATAAGTTATTACATTATATGACTTTGTTGGCTCTTGAGGGCCGGATTAATTGGCTTGATGAGCGGGCCTTGAGTTTGACACATGTGCCTTATGGTCTGAATTTATTTATAAATAATAAATAATTAGCTATTTTTCCTTGAATCAGTTGCTAATGTAGGCAGATTGTTAATTATACCAGAGCAGACATGCGAGAAAAATTAGCGATAGTGGGCAGAATTGTGCATAATAGTAATCCCATTTTGCAGTTTCAGGCATCAATTGTTTATTTATAAAACAGACAAATAAAAGTGACCAAAAAACAAAGCAGAGCCTGAAGAAATTAGTTTTTAGATGTGATTTAAAAAGACTTAGATCAGTGGTGGAGTTTAGATCCCGACGGAGCTGGTTCAAAAGTCTGGATCCTTGATAAAGCTCATAAAAACTGATTTAAAGACCTCAACGACCTGCCAGTCACAGGACAGCGTAGCAGGTCAGACAAAGACGTTGGGCCAGGCCAATAAGTGATTTAAAAACAAACAATACCATTTAAAACGGCCAGGAAGCCAATGTAAAGCGTAAACAATCCCGTTTGGAGGTCCCTGCTGCGTTTCGGACAAGCTAAAGGCGATTGAGGATTGACTGAGACATACCGAAAAAAGCGCATTGCAAGAATCAACCTGGCGTGGATAAAGGCATGAAAAGCCTTTTCTGGCTCAGGACAATTTAGAAAAGGTTTAACTTAGCGCCGAAAAGCTCAATTTTATACAACCGGGTCAATTCTATATGCTGTAAAATATTACTTATCAGAACTATTTAATTTGAAATTCAGAGAACCAACATCAATGGCAGCATTGCCACCAAATAAAATGCATTTAGTCCTTTATTTCCTTCATTTAAGAATAGAAGACTACTTTTTGACAGAAGTGATGCATTAAGGGAGGGCTGACAAATATTACCCTAACCTGGCTAAAGGTCAGTTAGAACATTTTACTGATGCTGCGTTTGCTTAACCGGGCTTTGAAATGTAATTACAATATTTTTTATATATCTATCCTGGTCCATAACCTCTACATTTTAAAATGTAGCTAAACTGTTGTAAAATCACAACCAGGTGTAGTTCACAGTCTGACTGCTAGAGGGCAGCAGATGCCTCTATGATGATCCATGGTACATGTAGAAGAAGCATCAACGTGCATAGAGAGAGGCTTCTTTAATGTTTCTTAATAAAGAACTGAACATTTGGTGAGGCGCCTTCATTGTTTCACAAGTTTATACTTTTGAAAACTAAAGTATCGTTAAAATGCAGTAAAATAACAAATGTTATTTAATTACTATGACATCAGCAGTGTGATTATGGAGCACTTAACGGCAGTGATGATCTGGACTCGGTAGGATCTGTTTTTTTATACCGTGACCGACATTTTGCCCTAACACGAGTCTCCACAGATGGGTTGTTGTTTTTAAAAGACAAACCTGGCTTGACAGATGGTGATACAGTCCAGAAGAAACTCGCTTTTATGTACAACAGGGGGAAAAAAATCAGCCGAATCATCAGGACATTTGGGCTTCGCTTTTTGACTCGATTATCCAGTTTTATCCCAAAATTAGGGCTACTTTAGGCATTACACTTTAAAGAAAACCCCTCAGTAAATATTGTTTGTCTTGAAATCTACAAGTGAATTTATAAAGATATTATTTGGCTTCAAAAAAGCAGATCTAGAAATCTGTAGTAAAAAAAAAACGAGACATAAGGGTGGGGGTGAGACATGATGTAAAATGTAAGCCAATCCATAGCAGACCCCCAGTATGTTTAGTAGATGATGTTTATAGAAATGGCGTCCATTGAGCGCCGTCCTCCCTGGCCTCAGATACTATCGAACATTTGCAGCTGTGGACTGTTGATTCCTGTGCTTAGGCCTGGCAGTAGGTCTCACTGACATCAGCTTTTGACTAACATCACTTTGTTGTGACGCTCTCTCTCAGCGTCTTCATTCCAAACCCAGAAGAGTCTCGCGGTGTTCTGCACGGCCGTATGCTTTGCAGCGGCAGCCGAGTGTGTAAACGGCTGCTTTGCATAATTACGCTTTTCATCTGGGGCGTCGCGATGGTGAACCAGTAAAAAGAGAGCCATGTTTGGGAAGATGGAGCGGACGCACGGCGCTCCCCATGCAGTGAAATGTCACGTTGGGTTGGATCGGACGCTGAGCCGCCCCATATGGGACTCTTTCCCCGTGTTTTATGCTGTGCAACACGCGTACCCGTCTCCGGAGACCTTCTCTGGGCGGCGAGAGCTCGTGGACTGAGAAGATCTGTCGCCAGATGAGGCTCCAAATGAACAGCTGTTCCTCTGCTCTACAGCTGCCTGTCTTGTTGCTACGGCACCCTGGCTGTTGCTGTGGTGAGCAGACTCTGCGCAACAGACGCTCCTGCGTTTGGGAAATCCTGCCGTGGGCGCGTTTGGACTCACCCGCTCCCTAACGACGGTCGCTGTACCTCAGGGAGTCGCTTTGATTGGCGAGCGCTGAAACTCAAGATGCCGGTCATGTTTTTGGGCGCGTGGGAGTGGAGTAAACGTGCCGGCGATCTAATTAATTCCATGTCCTGATGGTTAAAGTGTGAAATTAGAGACATTATAGAGAATGGAGATGGAGAAAGACGGAGAGGCGGCGGCGTCACGAGACGGGAAGAGGAGGAAATGAAATAATGGAGGTTCTGGCAGGCAGTGGACTGACTCGGTGAATGATGAACTGGCTGACAGCCACACAACAAGATCAAGGCTGAGAGAAATGGTGTCGTCTGGAGCGGCTCGGGTCTGTGCATTAATTCATTAGGAAGTGTGAAGCCTGATTTCTATCACTCAGACAGCGAGACAAACACCAGGTGGTGTAAACCTGCACAGGATCCTGCAGGGCATTTCATCCGGCTTGTGGCCCAAAATTGTCGAGTCACAAATCACTTAAGGGCCATAAAATTTATACAAATAAAAGATATAACCAAAATATTTTTGAGATTTTTTTTTTAAACTTGTGCTACAAAATATGACAATTTTAAATAAACAAGTTAGATTATCTGTATTCAGTCTGTTTTAGTAAATGAATTCCAGTCAGATTTTAATGCACCAACGTCTGCGTTTGAGTAAAAGTCAGATAGATTCGGTCCTATTTACTATTAAATTAAAGATGATGTAAAAAGTGTGGTTATTAAAAGGCAAATGTTTTCTGCTGTACCTAACATTCAATTATATTGGAACATATCGATATGAAAGCATATCGATAAAATAGAAATCATATTGATCGATATCGATAATCATCAACAAATTCAAAACATAGATTTTAAGTGCAGTCCTGGTCATTTTTGCTGTTGCTTAGCAATTTATTTTTAGATAAAGACACAAACACTGAATTCAAACCCAACCCTTTATTCAACTGACTTTTTACTAAAACTGGAAGTTTTAGTAAAAAGAAAAAAGAACGCATGCTCCCTGGGCTCTTGAAGGGGGCGGAGCTTGGCTCCTGGGTCTGCGTTGTGATTGGTTGGGAGGATGTAATGATGTAATATTAACCTACATGGGTAGAATGCAAAAGGCAGCAAAACTTATTTATTTTATTGAACTTTATATTGATCCCTTTTCCCTATCATTGATATACGTCTACCTATTGATATGTATTGTTATTGAATTATTGTTCAGTCCTAATCTGTAATAACTTTGCCGTAAATAAAAATACGTTTCTATCTGCATTAGCCACCTGTGCTGGCCGGCCAAATATTTCTAGAAATGCTTTTTCTCCAAGTTGGAGGTTCAACTTTTGCATCTTCATCAATAAAATATTGTTTTTTTCTGTTTAATACTGCTTGATTGATATCTGTGAGCCTGACACAGATCAATTCAGAAAACAGGTCTAACAACTTAGACTTGTGTTTTTTACTTGTTTGAATTGGTCTAATTTACTTAAAATAGTGACTATTTTAAATGGAAGATCTCTTTTTACTTCCTTTTACTCCCAGGCGTTATGCAACGGGTCCAAAGCTAAATCTTTACTGTCTTTTACCTTTTATCCCATCAAGGGCATCAGATGCACATCAGAACTCACAGCCTCGTTATTTTCTATCAAAGCGCCAGAGTCTGCTGGGCGTGGTCAGCCGCTGACGATCAGCCCAACTATCAATCATATTTCCATCATTATCTCTGTCACTGCTATGCATAATTCACTGTTTTCTCCAGATCAGATTCAAGTTTACCCCTGTGTAGCAAACTGTTTTATGCATTGTCATAAAATGTTTTCATTAGATGGTCCGATCGATGTATTCATTTAAACCCTGGATCTGTTTTTATTTAGGATTGGAAGTATACAGGGTAAGATAACTGTTGACATAAATGTATGCTTAAGTGTCTGAATTTGTAAATGTAGGTCAATAAACGTGATTCAACTCATACATGTTTCATCTGTGAGAATACAAATTTAGGTGTTATGAACAGAAGTTACAAAGTTACAACTTTGCAACAACACAAGTACGAATCACAAAGTTACGAGTACGAATCTACAATCCCTGATGAAGCTGTTACATATCTTCTAGTTGGTGGCGGTAAACGTGTCATTAGCGCCACCATCTGGTCAGGAGGGCAACAGTTTTAGCAGAGGTCATGGATTTGGACTCGTAAATCTGTGATTTGTTCTTGTATTGTTACAAAGTTGTAACTTTGCAACTTGTATTCTTAATTTCTAAACCAGGAGCAAATACAGATCTTACATTTATTCACGTTTATTGACTTAGATATACCGATTCAGACACATACGTTTTTATTGACAGTTATCTGACCCCATAGATGTGTTCGAAAACAGCTTCTGTGATTAGCTGAGCTACACCTTTAAATCAGAATTCATTGTCAGATGTTTTCCAACTAGATGCTCTTTTGATTCGGTCCCTTCGCACTGGGCCGGTGTTGATGGTTGTAGATAAAACCTTTTGTTGTAGCTTGAATCTGTGGTCAGTCAGGGTGACTGGGTCACCAGCAGCCAATAAAGAACACTTTTGACCAAACAGAACCTAACGGCAATTATAAAGCAGTTTCAGGGGTTTCCTAAAAAAAATCATCCAGTGTGACAACTCTGACGTTTTCCTCAGAAATGAACATTTCCACTGCTGCCTTCTTTTTATGCTATTGATCTACTCATTGACTTGTTGAAATGGGTATGATTTCTGAAATCCCATGATGCATTGCAGCAATTAGAGCTGAAAAACATAAAGCTGGAGATCAAACTAGAGTGAATCTAATATATAAAAATAATTATAGATTTAAAAGCAGAAGTTGAGCTTGTAGAGCAGAAATCCTGATATTTTTTTTTTTTTGTCTGTGCATAAATTAATTAACTGCAAACTTTTCATGAGGAGGAGTGAAGAGATATGAAGGGTACAAAGACAGATGGGCAGCCACAGGATGTAAACAGGTAATCAGATCACTAAAACACAACTGTGAGACACGTTTTCTCACCGTTCAACAGGAACATCTGTCACACGGCAGAAACTCAGACATGAGATGATGAGTTTGGGGAGGAGGCATTTCTCTTAATGTTAGCCACATGCAGTCTAGTCGGCGATTCAGTTGTGATTCTCAAAGGTTTTTCTTCTTGCTCCTGTTGTTAGAAACAAAAACAGCCAAATGGAACAAAAACTATTTGCGTTAGTTTTGTTCATGCTAAATAAAAATGAGAGTTACACGGGTCATATGTCAAATAATGACGGGTATATTTGTTAAAGAGCTGAAGAACATAGACTTTGATTTATGCAAAATAAGTAATAATAAAAATAAATAACGTGCAGGTCCCTAAAACTGCCACCCTTCCTGTAGGTTCTTCAGGCTGGCAGAGATCAGCTAACCCCACCAATCTCCCAAAGTGGAAGTTTAAACGTTAAAATGACCACTTGAAGAAGCACCCCCCCCCCCCCGCAACCCTGCACGTATGAGCAGGTATAGAGAATGGATGGATAGAACAGACAGACAAATAAAGCACCTTAGATAAAAAGATGAATGCATAAACGGCATGCCATCTTTGCTGCATTATGTCTGTTGGGCTTGCCCTATTCTTCCTCCATACCACAGAAACTTGAAACTGTTCCCCTGTGTATTGAATAAAACCAAGAAGCTGAGTTATTCAATAAATGTCAACATTAAGAGCAATTCTTGTGGCCACTGTTTTACACAGAAGCTTAATTCTCTCATAATCTGTTGCAGCATCTAACAGAAAATAAATAAAAACACATATCCATACTGTGACTGACGTATTCTTTGTCTGATCTTGTATAATTACTTTAGTTACAGGCCAAGAACTTAGTATTTAAAGATCCTAGCGTCGCCTCTACCGCAGAATATTATGGGTTATATAAATAAAAAAAACCTGCATAATTAAGATTAGCTGAACTCTAATTAAACTCCATCTGCAGGGTTCTGCTTCCAGTTTATGTTTAATTAGATTTAAAAAAAAAAATCTGGAAGATTCCTGATTATCTATGAAGAAAATGGTGCAGTTCTCTATAGAAAAGATGTTGTTGTGATGCAGGATAATAAAGTGCACCTCTGTCTGTGAAATCAGAGTTTAAACCAGGCAATGTTATCGACTCTCCGTTGTGAAACTCTTTGATGCAAACAGACAGAAAAGTCCAGATTAGATCTGGGCTTCACGGGACTGTGAACCAAAC
This sequence comes from Fundulus heteroclitus, assembly GCF_011125445.2. Taxonomy (NCBI): domain Eukaryota; kingdom Metazoa; phylum Chordata; class Actinopteri; order Cyprinodontiformes; family Fundulidae; genus Fundulus; species Fundulus heteroclitus. The sequence goes on along the minus strand of NC_046373.1, from coordinate 41,136,603 downwards.
GCAGGCAGCGGGGATTAAAAAGCCGATTTCCCAGGTCTACTCCTAAGGTGGAGTATTATGGGAAATTGGATTCCAATCCTTTCCGGAGTCTGTGTTGGTATTGAAATACAACTGGGGGCTTTGGGAACGACTCGAGGCGGAATGCATCTGGTGGAGTCTGGTTTGTGTCAGACATGTCACTTAATCACTCACATCAGATCCTTAAACTCTGGAACACAAACAAACTAAAGTCTAAATCTGTCAAAAACTATGAGGAGAAGGCTCACAGCTCACCGAGCGCCAAATTAAGTAAGGAAAATAATTACAATTTTAATACCTGAATGAGAAAACACACATATTTAGCGTCTTTTGTTTGTGTTTTATTGCTGTTAAAGGATTCAATCGGGGAAAACAAATCATTTTTCTTCATGAAAGCATTCATCAGATGCCTTAATATGGTTTGCTTTAACTCCAGTTACACTGTAGACAAATCAGCCCCGTTGGTTAGCGAGGAAACAATTACTGCTTCAAAGCAGGAGGGGACCGCGGCGCTCATCTGGGATTCAGGAAACAGACATTTTCAAATCAAAACTTCAGAGGAACTTACAGGAACACATTTGCTTCCTTGTTTTCTCCGTAAATGTTTTCCAGATAAGCATAAATTTACGGCAGCAGAATCTCCCGTTTGAGCTGAAGTGAAACAAGAGACACATGAACAGCATTAGCCTCCATTTTCACTGCCTAACACTAACGTTGCTACAAGCTATTAGCCACAGAGGCGATGCTGCACGGTGACCAGACTGCTGGCTTTGGTTTGTTACATATAAAACTTTCTCAAAACGCCACATTAACATGTTCAAGTTGAGCTCCTGTGACTCCTGGGTTTATTCAATTGTCTCTGTGCAGAAAAATCCAGGAGTCAGCATCAGAGATGCACCAAGAAATCAAGAGATTCTTTCTTTTTGGGCTTGATCAGTCCTGACCCGTTACTGCCCAGCTGGAAACTCATTCTCCCATCTTTCACTGATTAGTGTTTTCATTTATTTATTATTAACCAGGAAAGGACCGTTGAGATTTAAAATCTCATTTAGCGGGAACTCCACATGTAGAGTAAGTGCTTCCAACAACAGTCTAATGTGGAGCTCGTTACTGGAGGATCTCGTTACTGGAACAGCTTGTTACTGGAGGAGCTCGTTACTGGAAGAGCTTGTTACTGGAGGAGCTCGTTACTGGAGAAGCTCGTTACTGGAGGATCTCGTTACTGGAACAGCTTGTTACTGGAGGAGCTCGTTACTGGAAGAGCTTGTTACTGGAGGAGCTCGTTACTGGAGAAGCTCGTTACTGGAGGAGCTCGTTACTGGAAGAGCTTGTTACTGGAAGAGCTTGTTACTGGAGGAGCTCGTTACTGGAGGAGCTCGTTACTGGAGGAGCTCGTTACTGGAGGAGCTCGTTACTGGAAGAGCTCGTTACTGGAGGAGCTTGTTACTGGAAGAGCTCGTTACAGGAACAGCTCGTTACTGGAGGAGCTCGTTACTGGAGGAGCTCGTTACTGGAGGAGCTCGTTACTGGAGGAGCTCGTTACTGGAAGAGCTCGTTACTGGAGGAGCTCGATACAGGAACAGCTCGTTACAGGAACAGCTCGTTACTGGAGGAGCTCGTTACTGGAGGAGCTTGTTACTGGAAGAGCTCGTTACTGGAGGAGCTCGTTACTGGAAGAGCTCGTTACTGGAGGAGCTCGTTACTGGAGGAGCTTGTTCCAGGAAGAGCTCGTTACAGGAACAGCTCGTTACTGGAGGAGCTCGTTACTGGAGGAGCTCGTTACTGGAAGAGCTCGTTACTGGAGGAGCTCGTTACTGGAGGAGCTCGTTACTGGAGGAGCTCGTTACTGGAAAAAGTTATTTTCAGCATCGGTGCGGTGTTGAAGTCAGGAGGCCCATGGACTTTGATCGGTGTTCATCATATTCCTTCTTAGTTTTTTTCGTGCTTTTTGCCTCTTTAGTCATTCAGTATGAGAAAAAGAGCCGTCAGTCACAGGAAAGGAGTTTATACCCAGCTTAGAGGCGTTTTGACAAATTGGCCAGGAGCTACCTTTAGCTCAGCAAAGCTGAAAAGATTACAGCAGTATTGCTCTCTTTTAGCCTTTTATTTGTTGATCCTGTCTGTTGGATCAGGCTAGATTTGGAAATGTTGGCGCCCTTTTAGAAATCTCTGGGTTCGGGTGACAGGGAATAAAGCCCAAGACAAAAATACAGTTTTAATAAGTTTTACTTTGTTTAAAAGAAGTAAAACCTTTGTTTAATAGTGACTGCTCTCCTGCAGACTCGGGGGGACGTCGCCTCTGCTCTCTCTGTAAATAATGAATGGATGCTCACCGTTTAAATGCCGCATCGGTATCAGGAGGTCAACGTCTTTCAAAAACTGGAGATTGTAAACCGTTCTGATCGGTTCTTCCCTTTTAGAGATGGTCCAAATCGCCAATTCTAGTTTCTTTCTGATCTGTTGGTTTTGATTTTAACTCTAACTGTGAATCTTTAGGCGCTCTAATCGAGACTTTTAGGTGTATTTGTGTACATCATGAATGTGGCGCACACTGGGGCTTTGAAGTCACGGTTTGCTGCGGGTCACATGGGATGGTAAAAAGAAAGATTAACCAATCACAAAGAGGTTCAAGGTCTAATTTAGACTGACCCAACCTATTATCGGCTATTATCAATTTCTGAAAAAACGTGATCAGGCCCAAAAGTCAAGCTGTGTCTGATATTGCTCTAGTGGCGGGTGGAACCTGGTTACCATCAGTGGCGCTTATTAAAAGCCTGCCCACATTTTTAATAGTGATTATTGTAATTTATCTTGTGCTGTAAAGCAAATAAGCGAAAAGCAGCTCGACCTTCTATTGATCCACCAATGATTCTGTTTAGAACTGCTGCCGTAAATCATCAAAACAGAAAACTTGTCTCCAGTGTTATGGTTGCATTGCTTTGGTGTGGAGTGCTTCAGTTTGTATCTTTACTTTTTTACTGCCTAAACAAAAAGCAATAAGCAAACGTGAGCCCTGGTGATGGATGCCTGACACATTTTCTTAATTCCCTTTGTTGAGAACAGAGCCCTCACTACTGGCTTAATCAATCAAATTATATATGTCAGTAAAATTTGTGTTAAAAATCTCCAGTATAATCTTTTAGAAGCCGTTATCACAGAAAATCTAAGACTTGAATCCTGCAAGTAAATTGTACAGCCGTCTTTGAATGAATAAAATCAAACTGCTGATGTACTTTATTTATACGGCGCTGCAGAAAAAAAGGATCAAACATGATATTAAAGTTCAAGCGTTCATCATGAGATCAAAAATCAGGTGAAATGTGGGCATTTCCAGAGCCAAGGCGGCAGCATGTGAGCGTTTTGGTGTGTGTCTGAGCTGTGAGCCTCAGCCAGCTGAAATTGTGGCATTTTCCTCCGTTTAATTTCGCCGTGGAAAGGCTTCCGCCTCATGTATTTGGGTTGATTTAATACGACTGAGCAAACATTTAGTTGTTCCGACGCCAGGCTGCTCATCTCCATCTATCATCTATTCTAATTCGCTCCTACTACACTTTCATTATTTGAAATTTGTGGGTAGCCTGGATGAATTTATTACAGCGGTTGAAGCGCTGCGGAGCGGGCGCCCACGCCTGCTCGGGTTATGGATGCTGGAATCCGTCTCGTGTTGCTGCCGCTCTCCACGGATCCGTTTAAAACGAAACGTCACATCTGCGAGTTCAGCGGCCCCGCTTTGGCTGCGGATGAGTTTAGCTGCGACTCAGAAGGACTTGCGGGCTTTATTGTTCGTTCAACGCCCGTGTTCTGCTGCTGGTGTTCACAGGAAGAGCCTTGAGGAGGTGTTTTGTGCTAAAAAATGTCTACAGTGAAAAGATGAGGTCAGACTAGATTCATTTCATGGTTGCAGTGATAAATGTGTGCTTTTCAATCCACGCTGGATGAGTCTGAGTATATTCAGAGTTCAGGCGTCTCGTCCTCAGAGGAAATCCTTGGCTTTTTATGAAGCCAACGGTTGTATTTCACCTTTACGATGGCACAGGTAGCTGCACGGCGCCGACCGTCCCATCGTGCAGCAGGTTTTTATGAAGCTGGAGGTTTCTGGAGGTGTGGATCACCCCATCTTTCCACGTGTTTGTCTAAGAGGACGCGGCCGTGTCTGTCTGAGGCGGGAAGAGAGTCACAGACGGTGAGCGGAAAGCCGGCGCATGCCTCTGAGCCCGAGGACCTTCTGTTCTGTAATTAGTTTTTCCTGCGCTGCATTTTTTTCAATCCCTCCTCCCTCACCTCATCCATCCATCCGTGCAACAGATTGCAACGGTGATTCTGGAAATCCGGTGGATCAGACCCCGCACACACACCCATAGAGCCATATGAATGTAATCAAGTCCACAGTTGCACATGCCAGGGGTGCGATGGGGCAGAGAGGAGAGAAATGAAAGATTTAGGTGTCCTTATAATCTGCCTGTGTGCATGTGTGTTGCTTCCAGACCCTGCTGCACGACACAATGCTGGCAAGCCATCTAATTTTCAGGACTTATCGTCCCAAAGCCGGCTTGATTTCACCAGCCGGTGACTCTGAGTGTCTGTGTGATTTCTCAACACGTGGCGAAGATGAGCCTGCAGCCTCAGGTTGATTTTTACCGTGCATCTTCCTCTGCACATGTGCATCAGTGTGCATGTTTTAGCTGCACGTCTGTGTCACTGTTTGCTCACATTTCAGACTTCTTCTTCTTCTTCTTCTTCCTGTGAAGCCGTTTGGTGTAACAGCGTGGAGTCAGAGTGATAACCGTCATTAATCAGCTCAGCCCTCTGCATACAACTCTTTGTTTATTCTCAGCTGCTTCCTCTCTCATTATGTAAAGTCACAGTAAAAAGGCAGAGCGGAGCGTTTTAATCCCAGGGATTTATGTATCAGGGCCTAAAATCAAGGATACAGAAACATACAACAGATCCCATACAGTAAATGTTTGTTGAACAAAGAAAATAAATTAATAACCCACTGGAAAAGCTGTACAGTATCTGCATGAAGCGCAGTCATCGATTTAGCAGCGTCTGCATGCATCTTCAGCAGGAAGGAGTCCTGCAGCTCTTTTCTTTCTTACTTTGTCTCCAGCGTCAATGTTGCTTCACTTCAAAGAGATTTCCAAACATTTCATGCTGCAGATGTTTTCTGAAGGTCCCACCAGAGCATTTCAGAGGTCTGGACTTTGACTAGGCCACTGCAACACCTTTGTCCTTTTCTTTTCCATCCATTCTGTTGTAGATTGGCGTCTGTGTTGTGATCATTGTTCTGTTGAAGACCCAGTTTGAGCCCAACTTCAGCTTCCAGACCACCTCTCAGTCGACAGCAGAATAAGTGGGTGTATGGGGGGTTACCGGGTACCGTGGGTAGGAAATCAGCCCAAATAATCCCAGCTCTGCCGCTGTGCTTTACAGTTTGGACTCCATGTTGTATTTCTGATGTGCATTAAGGCCATAATGGCTCAGATTTCCTCTCCTTTGTCTACAGAGCAGTGTTACAGATGTCTTGTGGTTGTGGCAGATGCAGCTTTCCAAACCTACCCAGTACCAGGTGTGGTATGAGAGCCGCATGGTGCAGTAACCTCCAGCAATGGACTGGCCTTCACGCTAAAGTATGATCTAATTACTAAGCTGCTTTCCAAGCTCTTAATGGAGTACGACAAGAATAAGGAGTGGATGTGGGAGGCGGCTGTGGCTAAGTGGGGGAAGCAGTCTTCTGGTAATGGGAGGGTTGTGAGTTGGATTGCAGAAGTGTGATCTGTGTATCAGCGCATGACCGTGGGAGCGGCGTGGCTCTCTGGTGGACAGCACGAATAGAGATATAAGCTAATTACCCTTTACCATACCGTATTAGCTGGCTAATTAATCAGGCTATCTGCTCTGGCAGCAAGCCTGCAGCCAGCCGATTAGCAGACATGCTGCCTGTAGCGAGCTAGCTGTCATTTAAAGAAGAAACCTTGCCTCAACAGCAGCGATGGGTGTTGCTTCATTTTATTAAAGTCTGTTTTCCACAGCTAGGAATAAGTCCAGAAAGCCTGATTTGTCTTTGTTGTAACCAAGGAAAACAAAAGGAGACTTTTTCAGCCAGCTGACCAGCAATGTGTAGCAACAGGATGAAGCATATTGGAAAAGCAATCCAGCAATGTCTCTGGCCTCTCATTAAAAGGACTTTAATGACTGTCGCTTAAAATCCTGGTAACTGGTCCGTGGCTGACTGCCACGCAGCGAGAGAAAACTTTCCCCTTCTGTTAACTGTGACATCATCCAGAGAAGACAGATCACCCGCTACTACCATCTAATGTAGAACAGATTACTGGATCAATGTGTGCTTCTGTGCTTTTTTTTCTGTCTTGTTGTGTCTCTGCTCTGTCTTCTGTAACCCCAGTCGGTCGAGGCAGATGACCGTTCATACTGAGCCCGGTTCTGCCGGAGGTTTTTCCTTCCCGTTAATGGGTGGTTTTTCTTCCCACTGTCGCTTCATGCTTGCTCAGTATGAGGGATTGCTGCAAAGCCATGTACAATGCAGATGACTCTTCCTGTGGCTCTACGGTTCCCCAGGAGTGAATGCTGCTTGTCGGGACTTTGATGCAATCAACTGGTTCCCTTATATAGGACATTTTTGACCAATCTGTATAATATGATTGAGTTTGACTTTGTAAAGTGCCTTGAGATGAATTGGCGCTATATAAATAAAATTGAATTGAATTGAAATTGAATTCAAAGCTTCCAGACAAATCATCGGTAAAACTGTTCTGCCACGACGTTTAAGATGTCTGAGGGTCTGTGATGAGGCGCTCAGGTTCTTTGTCTTCATTCCTGGGATGATCAGTAGGTCTCTTACATGTTTCCCCTCAAGAATAAAGTTTTTCTGTGTGGAATGAGTAAGATTTGATTAGGAATGGTCTCATAGTCACAGATTGATGGTCGGAGACTTCTCTGAGGTCTTTGCTCTGGTCTTCCCGGCTCCGCCATCAAACTGCCAACTTTAACTAAGGTTTGAACTTAGTTTAAACTGAACTGGAACTTAGACCAGATTGTTTTTATGAAATATTCTGAAATGATGACGTTTGTGTTTACCGTAAACTTTATTGTAACGCTGTGGAGTGATTGCAATCATCCATCAGCTCAGGTTTTCTCTATGGGATGGTGTTTATTCTAAGCTCTTTGATCAGTCAGGTCATTATGTATTCAGATCCTCTCTTAGTTTCACCTTCTGATTAATGTTGTTGTTTTTTTTTCATGTTAAAATCTCCCAGATTAAAATCTTCGGTGTTTGGCACGCTCCCCCCCCGCCTCCTCCCGCCTCTTTGTCTCACCAAAACAAAGCTCCTCTGGGCTTTGACCGCCGCGTTCTTATCGCGTTCACAGTTGGTGCTTTATGATTTCTGAAGGGAATGGAGTGCATTAAATCAGATTCTTTTCAATCAGCATTCCCAGGGAAACAATGAGAAGGATAAACCTGCACTTCGCGCAGCGCGGCGTTTTCAGGGTGGCGCTCCCTCAGGCATCGGTTACTGATTGCAGAAATTCGTGGGACCCGTGCAATTATCCAATCTGGAAGATTAAAAGTAGAAATGTATTTCTGACATGATAAAATCACCAGAACAATCAGATCAGAGGAGGGGTTTGAAATGATTTTAATGAAAGTCAACCTGAGCAAATGTTTCAAATCTGAGGCTGTTGGTTGTGTTTTGATGAAAAGCTTTTTGCACATTTTTATATTATTGTTACCAAACTAACAATCTATGTTTCCTCCCAGATGGTTTTAATCACAGATGGACTATTCTGCTAAGAGGCGCGTTGAAATCTTTCGAAGTATTTCTAATTTTCTAGACTTGAGAAGAAGGAGAATATGGATGAGTTATTTGAAGCTATGTGATTCTTTCTCAGTCATAAATCATCTTGTCAATTCAGTTGTAGCTTCTTATTGCTGACATAAATGTCCTAGTAACTTTAGTCTTTTAATGATTTATTTAAATCCTGTACTGCAAAGTGGAATAATTTGAAAATAACCAACTTAAATGAATTTTAAAAACAAGAATAGTTGCATAAGTTAAAATTTATTGTGGATCTTCTCAAGTTAAAACCTAGTCAAGATCGTAGATAAAGCCTGTGTTTGTGTATACGTATGTATGTATGTATGTATGTGTGTGTGTGTGTATATATATATATATATATATATATATATATATATATATATATATATATATATATAAAAAATTTCATTTCTGGAATGATAACATTCCAGATTATCGTACCTACATTTCTGAATGTGGGTTATAGTCTAGACTTGCACGCTGCTTTTCGTATGTCTTCTTTTGACACACTGCTGACAATGCATCTTTGCTTTATTAAAAAATTACACAATCCTGGTAGAAATGCATTACTTAACACCCCCCCCCCCCAAAAAAAAAAAAAAAAAAATAGCACATTAGCAGCCTCTCCCCTTCCTGATACAATGGCACAGAGGGCAACTAGACAGAAATAAACATAGTTGTTAATTTCACCACAGTTTTACTTATCGGACTGATACCGATCTGTTCAAAAATGGCTGGCATTGGTCGATACCGATGTTTATACCGATATATCGGGCATCCCTAATTCCAATGATCATGAATCAACTAAAAAGCACCAAATTAATCGGATCTCGATCCCATTTAAGTGAATACAAACATCCGACTTTGGATTTATAAAACCTGCTGCACTTGGTAACACACCACGGACTACCATTCAAACGTCAAACCTTGGGGAAGAGAAAAATTATATTTCAGCATATTTCCAGCTTGTTTTGCTTTTTCAGGGTTTTTTTACAATTTGGAAAAAGGATTTAATTTCTCCCCGACCACATCCCTCGCTCTCCTAAATTAAAGATGTACTCTGTGTAATCCTTCCACCCTGCCAATAAGAGCGGTTCAGATAAATCACAAAAAGTCCAGAGTTAATTAAATCCACGCTGATAAAGACTGTATGTTGACTTCTGACGGCATCTGCTGCAGAAGCTGCACTGAGACCCCCCGGGTTTAAAGCTGCTCTCCGCACATTTTGATTTTTATTGTTGCTAAACCTAAAATATGCAGCTCCTCTGCTCTGAAAGAGCTTTTAATCAAAGACGGACTTTTATTCCGAAGAGACTCCCTGAATGGAAATATTTCCTCTTTGGACGCTGACGGGGAATTCGGATGAGAGGTTCTGTGAATTCTCCTGCTTGTCACTCCGTCTATCAGCGTGCCATGAATATTTGATGTCCAAAACAACCCTGTGCCCCCCCGCTCTCCCTTTAATCTCTTCCTGCACCGCCTCCTCCTTCCTGAATGGCCCCGCTGCGAGCCACACCCTCCGCTATCTCTCCATCTTTCTCTCATCCAGCGCTGTTCTATTACTCCTTCAGACAAGGTCATTAGTTAAAGGTCTGTGCTGTAATTGTAGCGAGGCGCCTGCCTGCTGAAACACTGTCGCCCCGCTGGCAGCTGCGCTCTGATTTATTCGTTCGGCGACATTTTCAGACGTTTTATTCACTTGCAGAGTGATGGAAGGAGCCCGTGGGGCCCGACGGGATTGAATGCTTATGACGGGGAGAGTTAAGATTTAGTGTCGGCGCGCATTTGAGCCTGTTTGTTTACATCAGTAATGCTTTTAAAAAAAACGGCCGTTTGCAAACCGACGGCGTTGAGTGCATGAAAATGGGTCCAAACAAATCTTTGTCTTGTAGGAAGCGTCGCAGTTGAGTTATGCAAATGTTAATCGCTTTAGATCAAGCAAAGGCGGGCGTCGGTTTTTGTTGCTGTTGTTTTTCAGCAAAAAGCTAATAAATGTTGTACCGAGCCGAAGCAGACGTGCGGCCGACGGACTAGAAAACCCGCCCTGATTCATTTTGCACTCGTGCGTTTGACTTGTTCCGATTTATTTGAGCAGGAAGTGTGACGTGTCGGTGCTGAGAGAGTTTCCTCCTGTAGTAATGAAGCAGGAGTCGGTCTACACTCAAAGTGCACTTCCTCAGCTTTTATGCATCAGGGCATTCTGAGGATCTTCGGATTATTAGCAGGTTTCACCCCCAGAAGCACAAAAACACAGCAGACCCCACGGCATCGTCACTTCTTAGGCATAAATGGCACCTTTAGGCTGGAGTCGGGTCCGTTTGCTCGTCTTGAGCAGACGTGTCGACACAATGCAGAGCTGGGAAGACATCATCCTTTAAGAAGCAGCTGTTGCTGCTCCTCCGTCTATGAAGGGTTGTGAGTCCATTTGTTTTTGAAATCACAGATGAGACGGAAGTAGAGATGTTGGCTCCGTGTTTGGAGAACGCGGCCTGGTACCAGCGGACCGGCCCGTTGGTGGAGGGCTCATGGTGCAGGCTGGTTTAGCAGCCGCAGGACTCGAGCACCTGGGAATCAGTAGCTGTGTTTACATGCACATGATTTCACGACAGCATTGAAATGTGTTCGGATTAAAGAACAAACAATAATCGCATTGTACAGTTTATATGGGCGCATAATTAACTGATCCAAACGCAACGATGTGCGTTTATATCCACCTGACTTTATCCAGAATACAACCACTCTGGCAGTTATCAAATCTCCCTAAAAACCATAGAAGAAGAACTTCCATCTTTGCTGAACAACAAAAAATACCAAACAAAACAATATTATACAAGTTCATTTGTCTTCTGAGGGCCCAGGCTGGTTCTAATTACGGTTGAAACGTTACTGAATAATTAATCATTTAAAGCTCTTTTAATGTTCTGAATAAAAAGGTTGTATCGGGAGCCCAGAACGTTTTGCTTCCTGACATATTTCCTCGTTGCTTAGAGGCGCACATGTGTCCTCGGGTCAGTTGGCCACATTCAGAATAACTTGATCGTGACAAGCTTTTATTTGCACGTTGATCGGATTATAAATCGCTATAAACCACCGTCTCATTCAGAATACAGTTTCCTTCTGACTGAGCTCAATCCGATCACAATATTCCGATTAGCTTGCTCACACGACGCAGTTTTATTCCGATCTGCCCGTTATTCTGTGTACTTATGTGCATGTAAACGTAGCTGTTGATTCTACCGTGAATCCTGTGTACGGCAGATTATTCTAGTCATGTGAGTCCATTTACCCGACGGCTGCATCTCTCCCCAAACTGACTCTTCAATGGGTCAATTAACCCAAACACAGCAGCAGATCTGCAGCTGATTGGCTGAAAAAGAATGCAGGTTTGGCACGAGCCCAGTCAAAGTGCCGTGGTGAGACCCGTGCAGGAAGTAAAGAAGCAGCTTTACCAAGAGGAAGCAATCAAAGTTCCTTAACGATCGAATACAAGACGGAAAGTTACACGGATCTGATCATTGTTGCTACTTTATTTAAACTTTATTGAGTATATTTATTGGCTTTACTGCTAAACATTTCTCTATTTTGGATGCTTAATTAGGAAAATCTAGGATTGTTTTTTTTTTTTTATCTCTTTTTGTAAGTTGGATGTTCTGCACCTGAATTCAATTCAATTCAATTCAATTTTATTTATATAGCGCCAAATCATGAAACATGTCATCTCAAGGCACTTTACAAAGTCAAGTTCAATCATATTATACAGATTGGGTCAGATTATACAGATTGGTCAAAAATGTCCTATATAAGGAAACCAGTTGATTGCATCAAAGTCCCGACAAGCAGCATTCACTCCTGGGGAACCGTAGAGCCACAGGAAGAGTCATCTGCATTGTACATGGCTTTGCTGCAATCCCTCATACTGAGCAAGCATGAAGCGACAGTGGGAAGAAAAACCACCCATTAACGGGAAAAAAAACCTCCGGCAGAACCGGGCTCAGTATGAACGGTCATCTGTCTCGACCGACTGGGGTTACAGAAGACAGAACAGAGACACAACAACAGAAACAAAAAAGCACAGAAGCACACATTGATCTAGTAATCTGTTCTACATTAGATGGTAGTAGCGGGTGAGCCGTCTTCTCTGGATGATGTCACAGTTAACAGAACGCCAGACCAGGTGTACCTACTATGAAGAGAAAAGAGAGAGAACAGAAAGTTAAAGCAGAAATGACAACACATAATGCATAATTGAAGAACAGTAGAACTCAATAGAGTGAAAAAATTAGATCCTGATATACTCCAGTAGCCTAAGCCTATAGCAGTAAAACTATAAAGGTAGCTGAGAGTAACATGAGCCACTAGTTATAATTTTTGTCAAAAAGAAAAGTTTTAAGCCTAGTCTTAAAAGTAGACGGGGTGTCTGCCTCACGGACCAAAACTGGGAGTTGGTTCCACAGGAGAGGAGCCTGATAGCTAAAGGATCTGCCTCCCATTCTACTTTTAGAGACTCTAGGAACCACCAGCAGACCTGCAGTCTGAGAGCGAAGTGCTCTGTTAGGAACATACGGGGTAATCAGAGCTCTGATATATGATGGAGTTTGATTATGAAGGGCTTTATACGTTAGAAGAAGAATTTTAAATTCTATTCTTGATTTAACAGGAAGCCAATGAAGGGAAGCTAAAATTGGAGAAATATGATCCCTCTTGTTGATTTTCATCAGAACTCTTGCTGCAGCATTTTGGATCAGCTGAAGGCTTTGAACTGCATTTTGTGGAATTCCTGATAGTAAAGAATTACAATAGTCCAGCCTTGAAGTAACAAATGCATGGACCAGTTTTTCAGCATCACTCCTGGACAGAATGTTTCTAATTTTGGCGATATTCCGGAGGTGAAAAAAGGAAACTCTGGAAACCTGTTTAATATGGGATTTAAATGACATGTCTTGGTCAAAAATAACACCAAGATTTTTTACTTTATTACCAGAGGCCAGGTTAATGCCACCCAGATTAAGTGATTGGTTAAGAAGTTTATTTTTTGAGGACTCTGGCCCAAAGATTAAAACTTCGGTCTTGTCAGAATTTAGATGCAGGAAATTTAAAGTCATCCAGCTTTTGATGTCATCAAGAAATGACTGCAGTCGAAGTAATTGATTGGATTCATCAGGATTTATGGATAAATATAGCTGAGTATCATCAGCATAACAGTGGAAATTAATCCCATGCTGTCTGATAATTTTGCCTATCGGAAGCATATATATAGTAAAGAGAATTGGTCCAAGGACTGAACCCTGTGGTACTCCACAGGTGACCCTAGAGTTTGAGGAAGATTTATTATTAACATGAACAAATTGGAATCTGTCTGACAGATACGATTTAAACCAGCCTAATGCTTTCCCCTTAATCCCTACAGTATGTTCAAGTCTTTGTAGGAGAATATTGTGATCAACTGTATCAAACGCAGCACTGAGATCTAACAGGACAAGTATAGACACAAGTCCATTATCTGAGGCCATGAGAATATCATTAGTGACCTTCACCAGAGCTGTTTCAGTGCTATGATGAGCTCTGAAGCCTGACTGAAACTCCTCAAGTAGGTCATTACTTTGTAAATGTTCACAAAGTTGATTAGCAACTACTTTCTCAAGAATTTTAGATAAGAAAAGAAGATTAGATATAGGTCTGTAATTTACTAACTCATCTTGATCAAGAGAAGGTTTCTTAAGTAAAGGTTTAATAACAGCTACTTTCAAAACCTGTGGTACATATCCATTTACTAAGGATATGTACAACGTCTTCAGACCTGTTGTCTGAAGACGTTCTTCTTCCTGTAAACGACTCACCAAATGGCATCCTGATAGATCAGACCGTTTTTAGGTCTCTTCTTGCCACTTTAACATCTACCCTCTCAGCAGATTTTGCTTCTCTGATGCCACGCCTTCCTGATGAAACACAAGCCGGAGGTCAAAATTGTAGTTTTGGAAGGCGAGACTCTCGGCGTCGTTAAATTCCTCCCATCGGTGGTCGTGTAGTCTTCAGTTATGGAGCGTCACCATACGGGGAGGTGACTCCGTGTCCTTGGTAGTCAGGTGACAGCATGTGCGGGGCCTTTGGTGCAGCGATGTGCGGTCTGTCCTGTTTGTCTTTGCCCGGCTGCGTGTGTGTTTGGAGCGCATATACGTTTGTGTGAGGACAAACCTTGCACCCTGGCTACGGCTGACCTTTTGTGGCATTTGAGCAAAACTGAGCGCTCACAACGGCAGCCGTACAAAACGCAAACACTCAGCCGTCCACCCAGGAAGTGCGGGGTAGTCCTGCAGCAGCGAGCCGCCAGCGGCCGGCTGGGTGTCGGTGTCTGTGCGCCTCGCAGGGAGCAGAACCTCTGGCCTTTGTTTGGACTCCACGCTGCGTCTGTGTGCCGTTGGAGGGTTAACCGGACTAAATGGGCCGGGGGAGCTAGGTGCTATCTTCTCTGCAGGCAATCCTCAACACCCCTCCGCCTGCCTGCCTCTCTGTGTGTGTGTGTGTGTGTGTGTGTGTGTGTGTGTGTGATTCTCTCGCCGTCTGAGTCATCCTCCCACTCGCTCACAGAAACACACACGGCGCTCAAACAGGCGCGGTTTGCTCCCACCTACCCGGCACATGCGGGTCTGCGCTGCGCTCACATGGTTACAGCATCAGGCCCGTGTTTAACGGGCGTTACGTAACGCGCCGAGCTGTCGGCTCGTCGGGCGCTTAAAGCGGCAGCGGCGATGGGAAACAGCTGCTGCGTCTGAAGACAATTTGGGGGTCAGACCTTTCTGGAAAAATGTTTTCACTGTTTTGTTCTCTCTCGCTTCCTCCCTTGTTTTTTTTTTTTTGTCCCACAGTTCCTCGCATTACTGAGAGACATAAATCATTTCCTTTACAATTGGGTGTTTCCAGAAAAAGTGCCTGGCACAATCTCAGCGGCTGCTGGGGAACATTTCTGAGACTATTTAGTCTAAAATTAGCGTTTGTGCAGGATGGCAGGTGAAAGCTGGATACCCTGACCTCCTCTGGATACTTTGCACGAGTGAAATCAATCATTCAATCAGCGCGGAGGACTGGACAATGGTCTCCACTGTGACAGAGTTCACAGAGTCTGAATTTATTTTCACTGATTCTTCAGGATCATACGTCTACCTGGCAGGACTAGCCACGCCCCTGGAACTCTTCAGTATTTTCTCTCATTACGACCACAAGATTTAGTGTGTTTTATTGGGATTTTATGTTATAAATAGACATAAAGTGGTGCATAAGTGTGAAAGGAAAGGAAAATAATGCATGATTTTCACAAATAATCTAAAACATATGGTGTTAAGCATTAAATTTATACTTTCTAGAACCCCATTTTCTGCAATTACTACTGCCAGCCCTTTGGGGCTACTGATCCGTCACCTTTACACATAGAAAGATGCACATTTCTGCCTATTTTTTATTTAGAAATGACTCACGCTCTATAGGATTAACTGGAAACTGTTCGATAGCATCGATCTTAAAGTTTGCCAGGTGGATTTAGGTCTGGACTTTGAGCAGCCATGTTGATCTGAACGGTTTTCTCTCAGCTCTGGCTGCGTGTTGACGGTGGTTGTCCTGCAGGAAGGTGAACCTCGGCACAGATCTCAGGTCTTTAGCAGCTGCTGGGAGTTATTTATTTTTTTGTTCAGGACTGTCGTCCATCTTCCCTGTCAGCTCCGACCAGCTTCCGTCTCCCTGCTGAAGAAACGCAGCCCAGTGCAGCCGCTGCCATGTTTTATCCTGGATGTGGTGGGTTCATGGTGTTTGTTTCCCGTTAAAAAATATGTGACCCGCTGCAGCAAAAGTAGGAACAAGTAGGCAGAGCTCAAACTGGGAAAAACATAAAAAACCTTTGATTCCCGAGAAAATGGAGATTATTGTTTTATTGCACAATATGCTTGTTAAAGTTATGAAGAAACCCCTCAGTGCTAAATAAATGACCGTAATTGTAAAGTTATTCAAATCAGCAGCTTTTGTTCACACCCTCCTGGCTGAAGGGGATTTTAAAGAAACTTTGATGACTGTTTTCTCACTAATCTTTGCAGAATGCCAACATTCAAACTTTCGTATATTCTTCAATTCGTTGTTGATTTCCACGAGTTTGACATCACTGGAAAGCTTAGATTTCACCCTTTCTGTAAATAACTCAAAACTAAAACTTCCTGGTTTTGCTGTGACCGGTCACTTATTACAAGTAGGAATAACAATATAACCACTGACCTGGAGCGCCTTTTTCTTGCTTGTGGAAACCTTGGATGGGAACAGTTTTGGCTTTCTATGTTCAGATGAAGGATTGGACGGAGATCCTGAAAGCTTTAGATGCTCTGATAAAACCTGCGGTCTGTGCTTCTGGTTTTAATAATCCTGGCAGGGGAACATAAAAACTGCAAGAGTTTGATTCTTCTTGGTGGAAATGTGGATGACTTGCAAACCCGAACCACTCAATCAGTAATTTGAATCACATTGTCCAGAAATGCTTAAAAAAATACTGTACTTCAGGGAGAGATCTTTGAGTTTTTTTGCATCTTTTGTCAAAGACCTCTCATGAATCTCCAAATATGAACTTTAGGTTGAAATGGTACATTTCAAGAATCTGAAAGATGACTTTGACTTTCCAATGCAGAGCATCTATAAAAGGGAGGTTAAATTACAGTTGTGTTATTCTTGTAATCCAAATCTAATCGTGAGAAGAAGTCATTTTTAAATGGTGTCAGTTTAATTCAGCTATCATTTCCAGCAATTAAAACTACCCTTTTAACGGCTGAAGCTCAGTGTCGTCTCTTTCTGCCGTAGCTGTGCAGAGGAGAATGATCCTTCTTATTTTCCCCTAAATTAAATTGTTGTGTCACACTCGGCTGCTTCTGGGGAAAACGTTTCTGCATGAGGAGCGAAAACAGCGGGGGGACTAACGCACAGTTGGACGCCACAAAATTAAATGTTTTTTTTTCTTCCCTCCGTTGGGCTCTGAGTCCCTTCTTAGCATCGGAGTCGCTGAAGTAACAAACAGGAAGAAAGCGTCTTCAGACCGGCGAGGCAGAACCCAAATGTTGTTGTGTTGGAGACTCTCTGCTGTTGCGTTGTAAGAAACAGAAACTGTAGCTTTAATGACATTTAAATTAGGAAGTAAGGAGCTTCGGACCTCTTAATTGAACCACGAGTCTCTGGGGGAGGAGATGTCAGGGGGTGCTGAACAGCCAATCACAGGACGAGTTTTATCACATTAAACATGCATAAAAATTAAACTGGATTAGTCAGTATTGTTTTTCTAAAAATGCTTTATTTAGACTGGAGAGAGATGGAAAATATCAACCTATCGCTGTAGATCACATATTTCATGACTTGGGCTGTTTTCACATTTAAAGTTTCACACGTTATCACGTCATTGATTAAAAGGAGAGGTGAAAATTCATGGTTTTAACACTTCAGTCAGCATTTATCTCTACAGTAGCGCTAGATTATTTCAAAGCTTTCTGTATTTGCTAATTAGCTAAACAACACCAATCATATCTGAAGGACATCGAGATGCTGACAGGCATGAAGATGGATCTTTTTTTTTAAGCATAAGAACCGATAATCTTATGAAAGCATCATGTTTTTGGGGAGATGCCAGCTGGCTGGACCTGTTGTCTAGCCAGAAAGTTTAAGAAACCTGGAGAACATCTGCAGATAAAAGTCTTGGTTTGAAGCGACCATATGCTCCACGTTTCTTCTGTTTTTGGTTCTTGCATATATTGTCTGAGCTTTGCTGAGCAGACAGATAGCAGGATGTTTAACTGTACGTGAAAGGGTTGTTTAATTAGCCTGGTTTGGTTTTTAAAAGCGTAAAGGAAAGCTTTTTTTAAAAAAAACGATGAGCTCAGGCTCTGTTTTCAGGTCAAAGATCAAACACTGAACTGGTATAAAGTATTTGTGCAATGTGGAATTATTGGATGATTTAATGGTTGATGGGAGGAAAACGTCCTCTTGCTCTCCGCTGTGCAGCCGCTGGTAAGGAAGGCAAGGCAAATTTATTTATATAGCACAATTCAGTACAGGGTCAATGCAAAGTGCTTTACATGATTAAAATATAGCAAATTAAAACAGAATAAAAGCAAGTAGGAATAAAATGTAGATAGAAATTAGAACAAAGAAGTGGTGATTCAGTTAACTGGAACAGTTAAAGGCAATCCTAAACAAATGTGTTTTTAATCTTGATTTAAAGGAACTCAGGCTTTCAGCACTTTTACAGTTTTCTGGAAGTTTGTTCCAGATCAGTGGAGCATAGGAACTAAATGCTGCTTCTCCATATTTAGTTCTGGTTCTGGTTCTGGTTCTGCAGAGCAGGCTGGAGCCAGAAGACCTGAGTGGTCTGGAGGGTTGATGCCCTGATAACAAGTCTGTGATGTATTTAGGTGCTAATTCAGGGATTTATAGACTAACAGAAGTATTTTAAAGTCTATTCTCTGAGATACAGGGAGCCATGGAAGGACTTTAGAACTGGAGTGATGTGCTCTACTTTCTTAGTCTTAGTGAGGACTTCAGAACCGGGTCCATGTTCTCTACGTTCTTAGTCTTAGTGGAAGGACTTCAGAACCGGGTCCATGTGCTCTACTTTCTTAGTCTTAGTGAGGACGCGGGCAGCAGCGTTCTGGATCAGCTGCAGCTGTCTGATCCACTTTTTAGGCAGACCTGTGAAAACACCGTTGCAGTAATCAATTCGACTAAAAATCAACGCATGGATTAGTTTTTCCAGATCCTGCTGAAACATTAGTCCTTTAATCCTGGAAATGTTCCTCAGGTGATAGAAAGCCGACCTTGTAATTGTCTTTAGATGCTTTTGAAGGTTCAGGTCTGAGTCCATCACTACACCCAGATTTTGATTAGTGGTTTTTAGCTGAAGCGACTGAAGCTGTGTGCTAACTAAAGGAAGGCGTGGCTTGTGAAGCGCTTGCAGGTGAGCGGCAGGTTTGGTGCTGCCGTTCATTCACATGCAGACCAGCTTCCCTCGGCCTCTGATGGATTTCCTCATCAGTGCCGCCGGCACTCCGGCTATCTATCCATCCATCTAGCCCCCGCCGTCACTCTTTCACCTCTGTCTAATAATTGCAAATAAAAGACCGGCCTCACGCAGATAAAGGATGACACCGACATAAAGCAGCGCTGTGAAATAAACCCAGTTTGAAGCAGATAATGTCATTTCTTTGCAGACGGCAGCGGAGCAGGTAATTGAAACGGAAAGCCCGGCCCTTTCAACCCTCCCCGCCGCGTCTCAAATGCAGATCAGGCTCCGTGATCGTCGCTCAGCCGCCTCGCCGGCTAATTACACCGTGAATCCCCGAGCACCGGCATCCGGCGCGCCTCATAATGACAGAGTGCCTCGCCACACCTTGTCAACTGTGTTTAAAATAGACCTTTGAAAAAATAAAATAAAAAATGAAATTGCTTTCTCCCTCCTGCTGGTCCTATTTGCTGTTTCTCCTTTTCTGATCATTTTCTCTTGTTATGCAAACTGCTACTGTATATAATTTTTTTTTTACGCGTCCTGGAAGCATAAACTGTAATTAGGTGGCATAAAAATACCATAAATCTGTATGTAAATGCATGCAAACACAGCGGTGAACTTCTGTCAGGTAAAGGTGGACAGAGACGGGCTTGATGGGCGCTTGGTGAGCCCAAACGGGAGTTCTGCTCGAGCTGCAGCGCAGAGAGAACATCAAGCCTTTGAACATTAGATTTTTATTCCCCTCGGTTATTTAAAGAATGTCAGGAATAAGCTGGAGTACTAAGGCAAGAGGAGAGAGATGTGCGCAGATTGCTCTAAATCACCTGCGAGCACGCTCCTGATGTGCGGAGGCAAAAGCCGCCAAGGTTTGGTTTTTCATAAATAATTCAGGAATATGCATAAATCTGAGGGAACTCTCCTCCTTCTCAATCTGACTTCATGAAAAATCAGGTCATTTCTTCATGGAGCTGCAGCAGCAGCGGCGGATAAGTGGGGGAAAACTAGTAAATCTTTGCTCTCATCATGTTAGTTTCTTGTCTGGTGTGATTTACAGTTGCACCGGTGGAGGTTTCAGTCTTTCAGATTGTAAACCTCCAGCTGTGCGGCGACACGTTTGGACTCGCTTGGTTCTCTGGACTTTGACTGACCTGTAAAACTTTACAGCTCCAAGGAAGCCGAAGCAATCGTCTTGCTGAAGCTATCATGTTCCAGAGTCAGACAAGGCCCTGGTGGCTTTTTCTAACATGTTCCTTTAAATTAATAATGTGGATCAGTTACAGATAAATTATTAGGGCTGGGTACCATCTAGGATGAACTGATTGGATACAATTCTCGATACATTGCTCACTATACAATACGATTCTCTATATAGCTAAGCTTGATTTGATTTGACTCCAATATTGATATTTATTACTTTTAAATGAATGCTCAAAGTCATTCAATAAAAAAAAAAAAAAAAATTTATTTATGTTAAATTTATTGAACACTGATTTATTAACAGGAAAATAAAGTGCATTTGCTTCAATGCATTTAACTTGTCATAAAAAAACCAAAAATGTGCCCA
Organism: Fundulus heteroclitus; assembly: GCF_011125445.2. Classification (NCBI taxonomy): domain Eukaryota; kingdom Metazoa; phylum Chordata; class Actinopteri; order Cyprinodontiformes; family Fundulidae; genus Fundulus; species Fundulus heteroclitus. The sequence goes on along the minus strand of NC_046373.1, from coordinate 41,116,172 downwards.
AACGTCAGATTTTAGGGACGAAGGCGCTTCTAAAATCCTGTCGGCCGTTCGGCACATTCGTCTCACTGTGAACAGTAATGGCGCTCTGTAATAACGCCCCCTAGGGGTTGGGAGGTATATCGACATTGAAAGCCAGAATCGTTTTTAAAAATATCAATATTAATCTTTGTACCTATTTTTATGCACAGCCCTATAAACTATTGGGTAAAATCACGACCCCCAACCTGGTGGGACGAGGTAATCTCTTCATCACCCACCTTCCTCTGGCCTAACAAGGAAAACTTCATCCATTAATGCTTCCTGACTTTAAAAGTTCCTGAAGTCGCTTGCATTCAAGAAAAAACTGACTGAAACATTCACTGCGGGACGTAATCTCCTTTTTATTGATATCATCTGCGTCTTTATTTTTCTTTGTAACCTTGGACATTCTAATGAAAAGTGTCTAGTGGACCTGATCCGTCCCTCAGGGAGCAGAGGGCCGCCACTGTGCGGCGCCTGGAGACCATCTGGGGCCTAAAGGTCTCGCTCAGGTCTGTGGGATTCAAACCAGGGACCTTGTTGGCTTCCTGGGAGACAATCACCTCTAATCTGACATTTTGTTTGTTGCCTCAAAGTCAAAGACTCCAAATCCTCATCCTGGTCCTGGTTGGATCGCTTTACCTCCTAATTTTTACATCGTCCTTTAAACCAGATTTAGCTCAATAGTCAGAAGGGTGAAAGAGTTTTACTCTTCATTTTAACATTATTGCTTTGAGAACGTGTAACCTTGTAAAAAAAACTATTGCAGGGTGAATTTTTACCAGAGAAAGCAGAGCCAGAACTGCATTATCAGCTGAGAAACGTAGTCAGAAAACAGTTCTTACAGGAGGAGAGGAAATCAGCGTTTATTACGAACCCACGTTTATTTTATTATACTCATAAAATGGGGGTAAACCAAGATTTTTCAAAACATTCCGACCCAACCTCTCATGCTAAATCCTTGTGTTTACAGTGCTTACACTTTGAATACATAAAGAAATGTGTAAGGTCATCTGGGAAATGTTAATCAAATGAACTAAATTAGCTAAATTCCAGCTGCCTGTGGAGGAACGGACAGGACTGCTCTCATCAAGTCTTTGGTTTTCACTTTTAAACGTATCGTTTCTGAATCCTGCAGGTTACATATGAGGACGACCACAGCATGAATATTTGTGGGTCGTTAACCAATTAGAAGTTTGAAAGAAGCAGACAGACTGCGTTCCCCCGCTGTGTGGTTAGGTCTTCCTGTGGGACACACCTTACAGGATTTTATTAATAAAATATGGATATTTACACATCTGTTGTGTAAAAAATGGGATTTTAATTCAGTGTAACGGGCTTTAGGTGTCATCCTGAGCAGAACTGAGCTTCCTCTCCTTGGTGAGATTAATTTACAGTTTACTCAGTTTAAACGTCTCCAGGAGTTTTAAAGTGACGGTGCATACGTTAGAAAGTTCAACCGCTGTGACAGAATCATCTGTTGTCGTTTTATTGCTGAGAAAGCAAGACTTGTCTTCACAAAGGGAGCATTTAAGAGTCACAGTTACACTTTTCCCCAAAGTTTAAAGTGACATCACATAACTCTGCCGCTATGAAACATCTTAGATTGATGTTCTGTTTACTGATTTTACGGTTTTAACTCTCAGTTTGACTCTTTCCGGCTGTTTTTCAGTGGTGGGAAGTAACAAAGTACAAGTACTTCGTTACTGTACTTAAGTACAATTTCCGTGTATCTGTACTTTACTTAAGTAGATTTAATAATGGATACTTTCTACTTTTACTCCACTACATTTAACAGTAAGTATCTGTACTTTCTACTTCACTACATTTCTATACAGCGTTTCGTTACTCGTTCCATCCAAGACGCATTTCGGTTTTTTGATTTGTTCGTTAGTTTGAAAGTATCCAATGGCGAGAGCAGAATCAGTCCGCTGAACCAATCCAAAGCGGGAAATAACCAATAGGTCCTCCCTCAAGAAGAGCAGCACAGTACGCAGGACCTGCAGAATCATTAACTCCCAGAATGGAGTCCAAGGATAGTCATCCTCCAGAAGACCTGCCCCACCCATGGCCTTATTTAAAAGATTTCTTTGAAATAACTGGGTCAAAAAACGCTTCCTGGAGATTCCAATGCCGCCTTTGCCTTCCCCGAAAGCAATAAGTTGACGCTAAACTCCTTCACGTCCTGGTTATTAAATAAATGTTAGCGCCATTAAAATAATCTCCATGTAACAGTTACAGTCATATTCAATAGATCAGAATATGGCAGTGTTTCCCGCAGGAATTTGCTTAGGCGAAGCGGCGAGGAGTTGTTGCCTGTATGACAAGCCGATTAGGCATATTATCGTCCGTACAATAACGCGCAGTTCCAACCCGTATTTTACGCGAGCGTGCGTTTTTTACGTCATTGCGCGTTCTGGTTGGAAACGTTGGCAAGTAATTTTACTTTTAATACTTAAGTAGTTTTAAAAGCATGTACTTTCTTACTTTTACTTAAGTAAAATAATAATGTGGTACTTTGACTTTTACTTGAGTAAATTTTTGTCTGCGTATTTGTACTTTTACTTAAGTACATTGTATGAGTACTTTCTCCACCACTGCTGTTTTTAATGGTGGACGTAGCCCTGTCTCAGCTTGCAGGGACAACCGTCCCAGCATCAGCGGTCTGTTTACATGACGATGATGATTTGGTGACCCGGGTGAAATAAAACGATCCAGAAACCAAAGCTCTGAAGGAACAACGGGTTGCCTCGTTGAAATGCGTCTTCAGATTTCTCCCAGTGTGACCAGCAATGCGACGCTAACCCTTCAGCTGCTGTTTGGGTCGACGCGGAGCAGAAAACGAGGTGGACTACACGGATAATTAGGGAATATTCAGAGGAAAACCTGGTCTGATAAGCATGAATGGACGCCTCACAAGCCGCCTCACTAAGACGGCATCTCTTCCCTGAACTCATGGATTAGATTGATAAAAAAATCACCATAAGATGAAAGAATCCTAACAGATATCCACATTTTCTCCCTCTCCTCTGAGTGTTTGTGTTTCTCCTCCTCTTGTATTTTTGACCTCCCCCGTCCACGTAGGATGTGATTAACCTTGGGATTCAGGAAGCAGACAGCAGCGGAGGCTCAGACCGCGACAATGATCCCCTGCAGCTTTGATTGCTTCATCTTTCCGTCGCAGGCGCCGCTCACACACGCTTCAAATCAACAGACGCACAGTCAGCGGCTCAGTCACACAGACTACATGCTACACCAGCGGCCCATCCTCACAAGTCATGTCCTGCCGGAGGGCACTGTGGGAAAACGAGTTTTTGGATGGATTATTATGACGCGGCGGAGCTTGGCCCCGGTCCCCGGCTCGTCTTGTCCTCTGAAGCGGCCCTCTGTCGGCCGTCCACACGGCGCTACAAACCTTCCTGAGCCGGATGTGAGAACACGGGATTAGTGGAAACCCGTTTTCAGGCCTTCTCCCAAGCCGCCTCCAAATCCAGGCTGGGATTTAGCGTAATTACGGACCCTGTGACGGCCAGCTCGGCGGCCACACTTAGCGGTTAGCTTGATGCAGATCAGACAGTTTGAGGTTGAGGAGCCGTTTGGGCTGAGAGGCCGGCGGGCGGAGCGGCCCCTGGCGGAGCGGCCCCTGGCGGAGCGGCCCCTGGCGGAGCGGCCCCAGGCGGAGCGGCCCCGGGCGTCTCTGAGGGGCCACAGCCAGAGAAGGGGCTTAAAGCCGGACGTGCAGAAACCTTTGGCAGCTTAGTGACCAATTCCTCCAGGAATTTCACTCGACGCTCTTGAGATGATGCAAATTCCTGAAACTCTTGGACTTTGTGTCCTGAAACCAAAGCGGGATATAAATCAAATCCCTCGGATGCAGACGGCTCTTAGTGTGTTGTGATGTTTAAATGTGGCTGTAAGGAGTTTATTTTTATTGTATTTATTTGCATAAACAAACCAAAGTAAACTTGAGGAACCCTGGGAGGCTCTGGGTTTGTTCTGCATGTTGTGGCGGCTCCACATGCTCCTCTCTTCTCTTACCGCAGTGAGAGCCTTTACGGCTGTAATTGTGGTGGTGTGGCTGTTTGTTGTGAAAGCAGAGGGGAAAAAATGGGTTTCGCTTTCATTCTCAGCCGTTTCTTGCCGTCTCCTCGCTTTCTCTTGGTGTCGCAGCTGCTCTGGCTTTGCTGAAACACAGAAATACGTATGGAGTCGTTCTCGCCTCTTTTTACACTTGTTACAGAGAGGTGCGAACTCAACGAATTCTCAAACATGCCGTCAGAAATGGACAGCCGAGCCGTCTATTTGCATCGGCTGCTGAATAATGTAATAAGCAGATATTACCGAGTTATTTTAATTAGTCTGAAGCATTTGGATTGGCATTAAATTTAATTTCTACAGAGCTCCTGTTGTGACATTAATTATTATTTTTCCTCTTGGGAGCACAAGATAATAACTTAAGTGATTGTCTGTGATGGGATTTTTTTTTTTCTGGCACAATATAATTAAAAAATGTCACCAAATAATAATTCAGGATCTCTGTATTAAAAAAAAAAGCAAATCTGTATTGAACACCCATCATGTTCTGCTCTCAGTTATTCTTCATCATGTATAGAAAGGATTTAAGCGATAAAGTCGTCACCATAAGGGTTCTGTAGGAGAACTGTGAGGTCCTACATGGAGAGGTTCTAGCAGTTCTGAGAGTCCGTTTGGGTTTGCACCGCCACACGGATGTTTTTTTGCCCGCAGTCACCTCTGCAAAGGACGTTCACCAAAAAAGTCTGAATCTGTGTGTCTGGTCTGTGTCCAGCATGTCCTGGTTCTACCGGACTGGATGAGACGAGCTGAAATAGCTGCAGGCGGCGTTTCTTTTCGCCACGGAGGCTCAGACCGCAGCGTGCACAAACCAACCCTAACTGGATATTAGGAACACCTGGGAATTGTTTTCCTGCTCAATAAATGCCTCAAAACTGAGCATTCCCACTTCTTTTCCCCGTACGTGAATGCGTCACATAAAAGCATTCTCTTTGAACCTGTTTGCATAAATTCGGTTCATCTTTTCGGTCAATTTTATGAACGTTACTCGATGAGACAAATGCAAACGAGTTAGGATGTATGGCAGAGCTGCACAACGTATCAGTGAAACTGAGAAAATCCTACTTGAATGCCGTTTCTGGCGGACTAAGCTTTGTATGCATCATGCATTCACTCTGCACGCCTGCGCTGTACTTGACCAGTTAGATATACTTCAAGCTTATTAATGCATACAGCTTTGCAGACCTGGATGCTATAACTCACAGAAAGCAGAGTAGAGATGTTGTCAGGATGGAAACCAGGAGGAGACACGGGAATATGAGCTAATCACTTATGTAATCGGTGCGATATTCAACAATAATACTGCTTTTGTTTATCCCCCCATCATGATGCTGCCCTGGTTACAATTGCATCCTTACAAAGAAAATCGTCTAGATCGGGTATATTGGCATTCTCATAACTAAAGAGGACCTACGACAAATATCTAGCAGTTTATGTTAAAATAAAATGACTGGATTTGTATGAAAAACGATACAAAATGAGGCTTTTACTAAAGGACTGCTTACCAACAGCCCAACTATTCATAATCACTGAGTTAGCTTAAGCGTGAAGGCTTTTAGTGATACTAAATGAAGAGGTATCTGGGACCCACCGGAGGCCATTCTTCTGAAGGAGCTGAGGGAAAAAAGAGTCGGACGTTCCATCACTTCCTCAAACGCTGCAAAGATGGGAAACGGTGAACGGCTGCAACATTTGTTGTGGTTTATTAAAACAGATGTTACATGATGAGAAAAGGCTGAGACAGATGTTGTCTGGTATAACTGACAGCACCGAGTCCCGCGTCTCTGACAATGCAGCGCTCACGCAGCCTGCGCATCCCTTTAAACTGTCAGGAGCCGTTTCAGCGTCTACCTACGTAGCCGCCGGTCGTCTAACGCCAGAGCAAAATGAAAAGCGTTTTTTTATAAACTTCCTGGAAATGCATCGTTTCAGCACATTAGGGTGGGAAGCATTAAAATGCAGCCGTTTAGGGGCTCTAAAGCATCCCTAAATCCTGCCGTCATCAGGAATTTTCCCTGAGTTTGAAGTAAACGGCAGCTAACGGTGAGCGAAGCGTCTCCTGGGAGAAGGCGGTGCGGCGGCGGTCAGCGTGGAACAGGAAGGAGGACGCTGGGATAATCTGGCGTCGGTGAACAGCGGATCAGCCCCACAGCTCCACAGGCGGGTTGTAAGGAGGCCGTATCAGTGAAACAAGTGAAACGGCGCTTCTTTGTGTTTTTCTGTGTGTGTGTGTGTGTGTGTGTGAGAGAGAGGTATATGTAAGATATGCAACAATAAAAAAAAAAACCGCTGCTGAATTCAAAACGCTCTATAATACTTTGAGCTGCTGAGAGAGAGCATGCTGTTCCTTTGGAGAGAACAAACACGGAGAGGGGAGGTAATGGTGCTTTCTATAAGAAACCCTGAAGTTGGAAATCATTTACCGTTTTCACTGAAGTATTTCCAGCCTGACTGACAAAGTAAAGAGCTGTTATTCCCTTAAAAACTGTATCCAACTGTTAACTCCAACATAAAGTCTGAAAGTCTACATGAAGCTAGAGGAATGGCAAACTAAAGTGGAAAAGAATCAGTTTTTTTTGCTCTGTCAGATCCCCCCACAACGACTCGATGAGATCAAGATGCAGGCGTTGACTCTTTAACTTTCTTAATTTTAAACCAGCCTTTATGGATTTACTGGTACGTTTCGGGCCATTGTCGTGTTTCAGGGTCCAGTTTTGCTTCAGTGTTAATTTTTTTTTTCTCCAGATTGTTTCTTTTCTTCAAATACTCTCCTATATGTTGTAAAATCTGATGGATTCTATGATGGTGAGCTGGTCCTGCTCACTGAGCTATATAATACACTGGAGTGCTGATTCTGCCGAAAAACTGAAGTCACTGGCCGCCATCTTGCTACTCCCTACTCTCACAGAATCCCACAGGATTTGGTTGCAACAACAAGCAGTTTTCTGGCTGAGTGAAAACGTTTCACAGGTAATTCTACAGTCAGTGGATGTACTAACACTATAAACTACTAGGAAATTAGGTGCTGAAATGTTTAACATGTTATTCATATTAAATATATATATGTATATATAAGTATGTGTATATGTATACATGTATATATATGTATACACATATGTAAATATATGTTTTTGTATATTGTTATTTATATATTTATAAATGTTAAACATATATATTTAAATTAATAAAATGCAAAATATTTCAGCACATGACTTTCTTAGTACTTAGAACATAACAAAACTATATGGCATTTGACATTTTAAAAGTCTTAAGCCCCCCCTGAACATGAGAAAATCCTCGTTATTCGATGCTGTAGCGCACATATTCCCTACTTACTGGGGGGAAATAGGGAGTACCAATATGGCGGCTGGTGGCTTCAAAGCGACTCGTTTAAACAGACGGTGATTAGCACTCCAGTGGATAATATAGCTCAGTGGTCCTGCTGCAGCCAAGCATTCCCAAACCATAAGACATCTGCCTCCATGCTTCACCGTTGGTATCAGCTCGTTTATACTTGTTTACTCTGATTTTACAGACAAGCTCTTTCATATCAACAACAGTCAGAGCCTGCTGTTGGAGACTTCTTTTTGCACCTCACGGTCTGCTCACATGGTGAATATGCTAGAACAGTCAGAGTTGGGCACGTGGGCATTTGTTGACTATCTTCTCCATCGCAGAATGACTGACTACACACTTTTAATTAATAAGCAGCTGCAACCTTCTTTGTGAAGGCCTCAGAGCGTTCCTTGGGTCTCACCACGGTGTTCGCTTTCACTGCAGCTGTCAGGAGCACACCAAACTTAATGAGATTATCATAAGATATGCTGATGACAATGTCCTTATTGTGCTCCAGATGCACTTGGGTGACATTTTGGCTTCTTTAAGTGGAAACAAAAGTGGCCATGTGCTAATTGATTCCTCAAAAAAGTGTTAAAATGTATATTAAATATCCATCTAAATCTATGAGTTTAGTAATTCGTCCTAATACAGAAATGTAGTGGAAAATCTGGAAATTAAATAATTTTTCACACCAAAATGATCTTGTGACACTGGAAGAAATGCTGAAAATGCAACTAAAACCACGCAAAGGCAGCTTTTTTTCCACTGTACAAAATAAAATAAAAACCAAACAGGATTGAAGGCCAGCTGCGAGTAATGTGACAGGCTGTCATCCCGTACATGCAGAGAAGGGAGCGGGGCAGCAACAAGCTGTAATTGCTCTGAAATGAAAACTGTGAACCGGGAGCGGTTGTAGCCCTTGGCAACAAACTGGCAGATTTATGAATAAAGCCAAAAAAAAAAAAAAAAATCAGCATACAGTTGCTGCAGCTTTTACCTCCACCCAGCTCTCTGCTTCCCTGGCAGTTGCGTTTGAGTCGTAGCGCGAAGCTTTTTTCCGGATATATATTCACCGCTCACCTGTGTCTCGTCCATGTTTCTACTAATACATCTGTCCTCCTCACCTCCCCGCCTCTCCTCCTTCTTCACATATGTTTGGCATCCTCCTCCTCCTCCTCCTGCTGCTTCCTCTCTTCTCTGCCTGCTCTCGTCCCTCAGGTCAGAAGCAGAGAGTCGAGATGTTGCTTGTCAATAATTGAATAAGCAGGGAGGCCTCCCTTTTTAACCACGGTATTGAATTATTAACCCGACGTGTGCGTGTGTGTGAATGGCTCGGGTTGCCGCGCACACCTCAGCTCTCAGCTGATCTGATGCTATATTAGCCTTTGCGGATGTTTGGCATGTGATGCATGATATAATAATTGCCTGTCAGAGGATGATGGAGCATGCCGGCCGAGCAGAAGCCGGTTCCTCTCTGCAGCCCGTGTTTTGGTTTTGTTTGTCAGTGTGTGCTGTATGTGAAGGTAGATATAAGCTGGGGAATACATGCCATGCATGTTTTATAAGGGCCTGTCTGTGCTGCCTGCTAAATGAGATGCAGTCTGCATTTGTTATGTCTTGAGTGTGCAAATGACTGTACCTTTTTTTTTCGGTCAGTAATGTAACACGGAGCCGGGCGCAGGTTGGCTTGGCGTGTGCATACATCTCATCAGGAGCTGCAGCTGAACAGTTTTATTCGTCACTGCAGGCTCGCAGAGTAGGTGTAGCTTTAGCTATTCATGTGGATGGGAAACTGGGCTTTTGAGGAAGAGCTGCATATTTTACGTCTCATGGGAGACACTTGGGGATGTATCTTCTGTGCCGAGGTCCAGTGTCTCTACGCAGGTGCATCTCAGATTGTCGTTGAAAAGTTTGTTTATTTCAGTAATTCAATAAAAAAATGAAACTTGTATATAGTGTAGATTAATTGCCCACAGAGTGACTGGTGGAAGCACGAGTTCCTTGAACATTTCCTGGTGGACCAGACACAAACGTTGGATTTATGTCTAGATTTTCCATGCGACTATATTCGACAAAACCCTCTTTTAGTTGGTGGTTTATTTAATTTCTATGGTGTTTTTTCAAGTATAAGCAGTTTTTTTTTTGGATGTATTGTGTTTTCACTTTTTCATTTTGGCTTTATAGCTTTATCTGATAAATAATGAAATGCCAGAATCTGTTGTGGGAGTTCCTACACTTGTGGATAGATAGGAACCGTTTTAAAAAAGCTTATTTTTCTCAAAGTCTTTCGATTTTATTTATTTTGTTCTTATTGTCCTGTCTTTAACTTTAAGATTCGACACTCTGAGGCCTGTAGTCTGACTTTTTTCTTTAAATTTTCTAGTTATTTCTGTCAGAACTGAGTGACTTTCCCAAACGCCTGGTTCTCCTCACGTTTTCATCCAACTTGGAAATTATTCTCAGGCTGCTGCCTTTCATGTGCTGGCTTTTTATTTTTTTTAATGCCTCCACCTTCCTTCACACTGGATCTCAGTGACTCTTTAGAGGTCAAACAAACAAGTTTCCTCTACATGCAAATCTGAACTCTGGCTTTAAAACATAATTCTAAGATGAGCTCCCGCCGCTGTGTTGCATTGAAATAAGTCAGTTATTTAAGAACAAGAACCTTTGTTCATTAAAACATTGAATTTATTTCTTGTCATCATGACAGTAAGTAATGAAAACCTACCTTAGTATAGGTGTAAGTAATAGTTACATGTTGTATTATTTAGAAGCCTGCGGTTGTAAAAACAGGGAATTTTAGTCCGATTTTAGAAGTGGGGACCCGGACCCCGATGACCCTCCTCATTGATCCGGCCATGCATTTTTATTAAAAGAAAAATTTGAGCTGACAAGTATTGTTTCTATTTCACACTTGGGGGGCAGGGTAATAATATGCATTTAACATTATTCTGTAAAGCAGGGGTCTTCAACCCAGGTCCTCAGGATCTGCTGTCCTGCAGCTTTTAGGTGTTTCCCTGCCTTCACACACCTGCCTGAGGTAAATGAGTGATTGACAAGCCTCGGTAACCCTGGATGACTGCTGAGGAGATCATGCAGCTTTGATTCAGGTGTGCTGAAGCAGAAAACATGCAGGAAGGTAGATCCTGAGGACCCCTGCTGTAAAGGTGAGCGGTAGTTTTTTTTTTTCTGCTAAAATCAGAATCTCTTTCATCTGTTTTCTTATAAAAATCCACCCTCTGCTCATATTGAGTGCACAGATTACCGTCGGTTTTAACAAATCTCCAGGAGAAATAAATAAAACCCAGCAACTCGTTCACATCCTGCATGGACTCAAGTCCTGCTCTGTTGTGAATTTTAATTGGTAACATCTGTAAGGTTTCACAGAGGTGCAGCATTTCAGGCATTTCTTATTAGCTCCTCAAAGCTTCAGGATGAGGCAGGTGTCTGCTCCCCGAGTCAATACCATGCAGCAAACGGATCGGCGCTTAATTAGCTTCAACAACTAGCTCGCCTGCAGCGTTTACCGATGGTTAGAGAGGATGGAAACCTGGTAAACTATGTTTTTTCCCCCAGTCTTCCTAATTAAACCCTCGGGTTCTGGTTAAGCATTTCTGTGAATCCCAGCAGATTTTCCATAATGCTTTAAAATGTCAGCAGAGAGCCGAGCTGGACGCTGTGGATTCTGAGTGGAAATAACCAGAAGTCAACACGCCGTCAGATGTTTGCTGCAGACGCCTCCGTTTGATGGCCATTGTCTGGCTGTTAGCTTCTCCTTTGGGGGGGCGCTCAGAGTTTTTGCGCTGGAAGCCAATTAATGTTATGTTCAAACAAACCAGATGAACTCGAAGGTAGATGGTGAAACTGGAGGATAGCGAGGTGGAGGCCATCCTTCCTTTTATCAGGCACATTCACCGCCAGCATCAAAGACACGAACTCTGGCTTTTTTTTCCCCCCTCCAAACTTGAAAGAAACGGGGCGACTTAGTTTTCTTGTTAAGCGAGGAGTCTGCAACCCGCTCGCTTTGATGTTAAATCTCTGAATGTTGCCGTAATCAGCGGGCAGGCCTTAAAAGATCAGGTGCTACAATTCCTCCCTTGACAGGCGATGAGGCCTTGAGAACCGGACACAACAAGCGGATCAGACGTGAAAATCCCCTCACGCTTTGACACGCTATCCCACCTCTGACTCGCCTCGTCCCCGCTGCTGGTTAAAGGCTTCTTAAATGCCCTGCAGGCTGCTCTCAGGTGCAATTTGTACTGATGAGGCGGACTCTTAAAAACATGGACTAAAGGCTCACCGCCATGCATGGCTGAAGACACTTTAGCTGAAGCGTAAGCGCAAACATTTCTTCATATCAACAGCAATAATTCCCCTGAACGTGCGTGTCATAAAAAGAATCGCTGCCATGACTACGTTTGCTATTTGAATGTTGCCACGGTAATTAATAGCCATAGTGATACATAGTGAGCTCCCGCTGGCTGCTTTTCTGCTCATAAAGCCGCTGTACCTGGCAGACGTGGCGTCTTCAAGGTAATGCTGCAGGTGATGGCATTGTGCTCCTGAAAGAAGCTGGCTGCACGTCAACAGGCGGCTTAAGGAAGCTGTGCGAGCGAGTTTGTTCTGTTTGTCAGAGCGACTGAATGTAAGGCATCAGATCGCGTGGTATCAGTCTCCTCCTCTGGAAAATTGTTGCATTTATTGAAATTAGAAAGCCAGACAGATATTTTTCCTTTAACCTTCTTTGGTGTCTCACTCAGACATGCTGCTAAAGCATGTATATTACTTCATCTTTACACATTTCATCATGTCACAAACCGCAGTCTTCAATATATTGTGTTCATTTTAAATAAACCAGTACAAGATTATGCACAATTAGCCAAGCTAAGTTATTAATTTTGGTTTTCTACCAGCTTTACTCGTCTAAAACCGCGATTTTTTTAAATTTATTTTTTAGCGTTATTTTCTTGCTAAACAGATCAAACTCAATCAGGCTGGATGGAAACTGTCTAAGCGTGAAGTTTCATGTCCTGGCACCGATTCTCAGTTAGATTTACCGGGTCTGGACGTGTGTTCAGGGTGATGGTGCGGTCGTTTTGGTGGTCATAATGTTCTGCATGCTGACCAAACTGTTCTGTTTTGCTTTGATTTGGCCCGACCTAGTTCTTCCTCATCATTTCTATCTCCCCACACTGCAAAAACAGACTAAAATGAGTATATTTGTACTTTATTTGAGTAGGTAAATAAGATAATCTGCCACTGGCATAAGATTTTTGCACTTAAAATGGGAAGAACTCATCTCCATCAACTTATTTCAAGTGCATTATATCTAATTATGTTATCTGAGGGGTAAAATGACTCTTTCCATTGGCAGATAATCTTATTTACCTGCTCCAATCAAAGACAAATGCACTCATTTCAAGACATTTTTTACTTATATTTAGTTCTGTTTTTGCAGTGCAACTTCACTGGTCCCCACAGTTTTGGTCGGAAAGCTCACCGTGTGATGTAAGATACTGCAGATAAATTTAGAAAAATGATTTAAGTGGAGCACTATGGCGAAAGCTGTTTGCTCCACTTGTAAAAGCAAAATCTGTCGAGCTCCATCTGGCATTGAGATATCAATTCCTATTGCCATAGTGCTAGACAGGACACTGGGAAAAAAAAAAAAAAAAAAAAAAAAAAAAAATGATTTAAAATGGAACATTTGGACCAAATGACACGACGTTTAGCTGGGGATCATTTTGGTTGCTTCTCTGGTTGCCAGACTTGTCCATGTCAGTTTGGAGTTTCTTTATCCTCTCACGGAGCTCTGAGGTGTTAAAAACTTGGCATGTTGTTGCAGATCCCAACCCTGCTTTAAACTGAACCAGAACTTTCTGCTCTATTCCTCATTCTTCATGATGCTTTTTCTTTACAGATACAGCTGCTTTTAAACTGGGATTAAATCACAACAAATGTAGTTTTTGTTTTATTCCTAATTTGGCAACTTCCGTCATGTAGTTGCTCTGTTCTGTTTCTTTTTCATTATACAACTAAATGAGACTGAATAAAAATGCACACCACACTTTTCAGATTATTTCTAAAAAGGTTTCTGAAAACCATAAATCATTTCCTTTTTGTTTTACATTTAGAAATTACTTTGCGTTGGTCCGTCACTTAGAATCACAGTAAAACACTCTGCGGCTGTAAAAACGCGAAGCATGAAAAGGTTCAGAGGGTGTGAATAAAAGTTATGGAGTCACATGCTTTAGATTCACTACATTGTGTCTGCAAACTTATGCATAGATGCATTTCGGTATAAAATTTGCACAAATATTCCTCCGGCTTCTGCACGCACGCTCGCACTTTAACCTCCCTTCCTCATTCAAGCTGTGTTATTTAAATCCACACATGGTTGCATTCCTTCTGTCTCTGCTGGTCACCGTATTTTGCCCTCACCCCGATGGTCAATAACACACAAACACACAAACACACACATGGTATAAATGCACAACATTTATTTTTATGCATCAACATATTCTTCAATTTCCATCTGTCACACAAAAATACGCTAAATCTCTTTTTAATTTTCTCAGTATGCTGCTTTTATATAGCTTAGACACACACACACACACACACACACACATATACACACACACACACACACACACACACACACACACACACACACACACACACACACACACACACACACAGCCAAGCTGTCCTGGCCTCAAAAGGAGACAAATGATGAGAATGAAGTGGCATAAAGGTAGAGATAAAATATGGGGGAGGGAGGAGACGGAGCCAGACGGTGAGAAGGCAGCCAGAAGTGACAGAAAAAAAGAGATTGATACAATAAAAAGCCATAAAAGACATAAAGCTGAAGGAGAAAGAGACGGTGAGAAACCGCAAACACGGGAGTGAGTGAGTGAGAGGAGAAGAGAGTGATAGTTGTGGAGAGAATGGATTTGCAGAGATTTATGGAGCGAGTGATAAAAATAAAGAGTTGTCAGAGAGGCAGAGTGACAGAGAGGGAAAGCCTGATGGACAGCTGTGAATAAAGGGCTGACTGATGGAAGGGATGGAGGCGAGTGAAAGGCCGACGCTGGGTAGGGGTCACGTGTTAACCGCAGAGCTACGGTCACGGTAGAAAGTTTTCACGCCCTGAAAACAAACAACGTTAGCTTTCTTTAGCAACAATAATCCCCCAAACTTTCATTCGCTCATATCGTTGTGGAGGAACTTTGGTTCACTCCTCTTTCCAACTTTGCTTCCTCACTTTTCTGCACAGCTTTCCTAATATGTCTGGACTTTGACTAGGCCATTGCAATGCTTTAATTAGTTTATTTTTCAGCCGTTCTGATGCAGATTGGCTGCAGTGTTTGGGCTCATGGCTTGTTGATGACTCCGTTTGGGCCGAGCTTCACCTGCCAGACACACGGCGGCACATTGGACCCGCGAAAACTTTGGGATAAAGACGAGTTGATCAGCTCAATGCCTGCAGAAAGTTCTGGTCCTGGGGGCTGAAAAGAGCCCAGACCATCATTCCTCCACCACCACGCTAGATAGTTTTATATGAGGCGTTTGTGCTTATCTGCTTAGTTTGGTTCTATTTAAACATGCTGCTGTGCATCATACCTCTCAGCAAAAAAGCTTATTTGTTCTCGGAAGTCTTTTGGTTTTATTCATTTTATTTATTTTTTTCTAATTGTCCTGTCATTAACTTTTAGATTTACCACTCTGAGGTCTGTAGTCTGATTTTTATTTCAATTTTCTAGTTATTTCTGTCAATATTGGGCGGCTTTCCCAAACGCCTCGATCTCCTCACGTTTTCATGCAACTTGGAAATTATTCTCAGGCTGTTGCCTTTCATGTGCTGGCTTTTTATTAGTTTTTTATACTTCCATCTTCCTTCACACTGGATCTCAGTGACTCTTTAGAGGTCAAACAATGTGATAACCCATAGATTTGAAAGACGGCGATGCCCCTGGGGGAAGGATGGAGAAGCATTGCTTCGCCTCACCATGGAGCAGATGTTCATACAATATTTCAGCCCATAAAGTAGCTGTGAAAAGCGCAGTCCTCAGAGCAAGCGTTCAGGGACGGTAACAGGCTTTAATTATCTCTGTCTTGTTCATAAATATGAGTAAAATGAAGCATATGAGGGACTGGTGGCTAAACGGGGCACCTGGCGGTCTGAGTCAACGTTCCATCTTTATCTGTTGTCCCAAATTTTATTATAGCGGCCATAATATCTCCGGCCTGAGTCATGAAAATGAGTTTCCTCTACATGCAAATCTGAACTCTGGCTTTTAAACATAATTCTGAGATGAGCTCCCGCCGCTGCGCTGCATTGAAATAAGTCAGTTTAGCTGATTATGATGCCGCTGGGGTGCCAACCCGTTTTTGGAAAATTTATGGGCGAGGCCGTCTATGTTCGGGTGGGGGTGTTGGAGAAGCACTTATAAATATTTAGTGTCCCACATGGAGATGGATGTAATTGGAACTATTAAAGTGATTCCAGATGGATGGAATGAGCCACAGTGGGTCACCGTGTCTCACTAAAGTATTCATACCTCTTAAACTTGTCCACATTTTGTCATGTTGCAACCAAAAACATGAGTGGGGTTTGTGTGAATTTTATTCAAAGGACCAACACAAAGTGGCATAAATTATCTAAAGTGTTGAATATGCTTCTCCTCTGATATCCTAAAAAAAAAAACTGCCTTTAAAAAGTCACTAAATTAGTAAATGGACTCGACTTGTGCGTAAATGCAGCTGTTCTGGGAAGGCTGCAGAGGACAGCCAGCTTCCTGAGGAGCGCAGCAGGCAGGTCAGGGTAAAGGTTGTGGAGAAGGTTAAAGCTGGGTTAGATTCTAAAACAATAACGCAGGCTTTGACAATTTAAAAAAGGATCACTCAATTTGTCTTCTGAAACTGGGAAGAACAACTGTTAATCATCCCATCTGCTAATCTGGTCTTTATGGAAGAAACAAGTAGCAAGTGATTGTTGGAAGAGAGCAATAAGAATTCCCGTTTAAAGCCACATGGGAAACTGCTCAGATGAGACCAAACATTAACTTTCTAGGTTGAAACTAAGAGACAAAAACATTTCTACTATTGAAATATTGCTCTCAGCATCGTGCATAAGGTATTTTTAATCTAAAGCTATGGATGGATGTGGCTGAATTCAGAAGAATCTTGGAAGAAAAGCTGTCGGGGGGGCTGCCGAAGACTTGAGACTGGGGTGGAGGTTCACCTTCCTGCAGGGCAATCATACAGCCAGAGTTGCAATGGATGGATTAGATCAGAGCAGATTCATCTGATGGGATGGCCTAGTCAAAGTATAGACCTAAATGAGAATCTGAGACTAGTTAATGCAAATGTTTGTTCATTTTGGTAACAAGTCAGAGTAAGTAAGGCAAGACATGATTCTGCCTGAACTTGTGATGATCTCCAACATACAGAAAAAGCCCAATAAACAGTTTGTTTGTAAGATTAAGGCACTGTTTGGCTATTTTAGACACAAAAAACCATCCAGCAGCTCAGTTTACTTCTTACGTTTTGCACCAAGCTTTCTAAGGATGAACTGTTTGGGATCTGCTCGGTTCTTCCTTTAACGTGTCTACTCCACACTGCTCACAGCGGCCTTCAGTAGACAGAAGTAACCTTAAATACTTCCTGGTGAATGTGCTGAGTCTTGGAGATGGAGCTGGCTGCTGTGTTAAGTGTTTCATTTAAAAAAAAAATAGAAAATGACAGCTTTGGAGGGGTGAAAAAACGTTTTTTTTTTTTCTAACGCCTGGATTGCACTAAATTTCACAACTCAGCTTTCAGCCATGCTGGGCCCGGTTCATTGCTGTCACAATTTGTGAAAGATAGATACAGGGTGTTTTTAGCAATTTAGTTGAATTCAGATTGCAGGAGATTGGTTGACATGCACCTTATTTCTAAGGACTCCATGTAGAATAGTAACCCTTGCTGTTTAAGCAGGGCCACGTTTGTCAGAGAGACCTGGGATAATACGGTGTAACGGCATAATAAGGTTAACCGTAAAGGCCAATATGCTTGTGTAGCGTTTGACTCTTGTTGCCGGAGCATAAATAAAGACTAATGATTATGGGGATCTATAGGTTAATGTCCTGAAGAGCTGGCCATAAACTGCTCCGCATCTGATCCGCATCAAGAGGAGCTCATCTGTTTGTACGTCACATTCCCTCCCTCATATCGCTGCTGCAGCGATCAGATTAGGGCACAAAAATTTCCATAAAACGATTTATGAAAAGGGGAAAAAAAAAAAAGTAATTATCATGAAGAAGTGCTCTGAGTGTTCCTGTATGCTTCCATCAGCGATGAATTAAAGGAAAAAATCCTCCCCATTTCTTCCTGAAGCCTTAATTAATGGCCATTGTACGCACAAGGTTGCTCTGCTCTAGCCCCTAGCTCACTAATAAAACAATTTAATCATATAACATTATGATATATTATGAAAAATTATGCTTGCTATTTAATAAAGTCTGTAAGTTCACATGGAAACGATGGCAAGAGTTTAAATCCGGCTTTATTCATTTATTGTACGGTCGGCATGAATACATGAGGCAGTGTATTAGGCTTTTTGCACTTGGTGGAGAAAAACCTTATTTAAGGACTGATCTGGCAATGGGAGAAGGTCAGCAGCCACCTGGAGTAAGAAAACCTAATTATTCACCATTTGTGTTTTTTTTGACGAATGAGAGCGAGATGTTCTCGTGAAGAAAGGAGAACGGAACGGGCGTGCATTGTTTGTAAAAAATGTGGCTACATTCATAGCGCAAGGATACTTCAAACTTTTCTTTAAAAGGGTTTTTATTAGACGAAAAGCTATAACAGTCAAGTAAATGGAGAATTGTAAGTAAGTTTAAATAAATGAAAAGAAATGTGTGTATTTAAATATCCTGTCCTTTGCCCAAAAGAAAGCGCCAGCCCCCGTTGACCTCAAACTGGATTAAACATGTATGGATGATGGATAGATAGGGAAAGAAAATATCTTTAAAGTTTTACATGAGTCAGAGCTTGTTGCTAAGTAACCACAATTTGTCAGCTCTTAAATTCACAGCAGAGTATGTTTGTTGTGCCTTTTTTGTTTCGCCCTGTAAAAATGTTCAAGCAAAGAAATGTGAAACATTAGCTTTTCCGAGGAAATCAGCTTTGGTAACTCGGCTACATAGGATCCCAGCATATTTCTGGAAACTTGATGAATCAGTTCATTTTATTCACATCTGAATACAAACTGAATGTTACAAAATATGAATTGAAAAATAGTCCTGTTTATTAAAAGTGTGTACTGTTAATATAAAAACTCAATAGGTGCAACAGACATCAGCACATGTTTTTCTTTCCATTGGGAAAATAACAATGCAACACAGCCCGACATACTAAAATACATTGGATGGGTTATCTGTGGGGTTCTGAGTTTGTTGTTGCTGTGACAACCATGTATTGTTGACTGGGAAATGCAATGCAATTTTCCTTATTTTCTATGCTGGTTGAGAAGAATTGACAGTAAAATAACCCAAAACACACCAGTATAGTTCAATTTTTCAATTAAATTTTATTTATATAGCGCCGATTCATGAAACATGTCATCTCAAGGCTCTTTACAAAGTCAAATTCAATCAGATTATACATATTGGGTCAGATTAATACATCACACTAATCAATATATAGAAAGCCTCATGTTTTCAATTTACCTCTAAACCACAGACTCAACTGGGTTACCTGACACTCCTACTATGCCACAAAGTTGTAAATTTAGGATTCGGAGCTAAGGGGAAGGGATCAAAACTGTGGCAACACTAAGAAATGGTGTTTACAAGAAAATGGTTTGTAAGGAGATTCAAATTTAGGCCCTTGAATTTATTTGAAAGTACAATTTAAGAGGAAGCATCAATTAAGCTGAAATCTTAATGCCTTTATTTGCCCTCGCGTTTACCTTTAACGTATGTGTGCATGAAAACCTTTAATGTAGCATGTGCTCAAATAATTCAGAAAAACAATAGGCTACTACTTGTAAATACATATCCCCTTTTGACTAACATGCATTTATTTGTAGGCTTCAAATTAAAGGTTTAATAACTATTAGAGTTTTACTTGTAAATTTCTTTATTCCTAAAATCATCCAACAGTGGCAGGATAAACATGCTAACGTTAGCCTGCTTGGTTAGCTGAGGCCTCGGTGCATTTAGGTCCATTGCGTACATCTAGAATTCTGTTAAATGGCACAAATGTTAATATTTCCATTACAAAGGCTCCTAAACTCTCTAGGTTGTTTGTTCAGGCTTAAAGCACATTGAAGTCAAATACATGAAACTAAAGTTAGACGTTATCTTGCTGGTTTTACTGCAAGAAATAATTTGGCACAGGCTGAGTTAGCATGCTAATGTTATAAGTGCTATAACATTAGCATACTCAGCTCAGCCAAACATCTTTTAGGTCAAACTAATCTTTATGGTTTACCCTTGTAATGTTTCTGAATTCTCTGGCACAAACTAAGACCCTGCTTACATTCTGGCGAAAACAGAGCAGTTTCATTGTGTTTGTACTGTAAAAACTCCAGAAAAGACAAAAAATGGTGGATATCACATGTGCACTACTCTCAAGTCTCTAACAGTGACCGTTAGACACGCATTTTCTCAGCTTGGGAGGAACCTGTACCCCCCACCCCCCATACATTCAAATAGCGACAGAACCTTAACTTGAGAGCTAGCATGCTAAGTTTTAAAGAAATTGGCACAACCAGTGGGAATTAGACTCTCCAAGTTTGTACCGCTCCTGTGTGAATGGAGATTGCAATTAGAACATTTCCATGCAACAGAAACAGAACAAAAGTCTTGTTTTCAGTGGATTGTTGTCTTGTAAAAAAGGCCTAAGGTAGCCAGCTAATTTAGTATGTTAAACGTAGCATTAGTAGTATCCATTGGTCCAGGCCAAATTGGCATAGGTTTTATTTTATGCAACTAAAAATCAGTTAAATGTGGTGGATTTTAGTGGTTTTACTTCAAAATCTGTTAGTCACTGGCAATAGCTGTGTTAGCATGTTAGCATAAGCATGCTAGGTCGGCTCAGGGCTAATTACCCTAATTAATCCTGGCTCAGGCTGATGTGCCTCGTATTCAATATTTGGGTTTGGGGACAATGGCAAAGTCAAGTCTCATACATTTTCTCAGCCTCCTAATCTTACAGAAGCAGTGTTCAGTTAGTCTGTTCAAGATTATCTTTTAATTTTATTAGTCAGACATGTACAAGCAAACATTGTTTTGTTTTATTTGTTCATAATGAGTAAAAGTGTAAATGCAGGCACCAAAGCAAGCCGTGAATTTGTAGGTTATTGCTCTGTGTGTTCACCCAGTGGGTGTTCTGATGAATGGGCCGGTTTGCATGATTTGGATGCTGACATTAAGGCTTGGTAGGAGTGAAGGATAAAACCAGAGAAGCTCAGAGAAACTGCAGATACTTTGTACCATAACAAAAGCATACAGATGATTTTTCTTTGGACATAAACGCCACATCCCCCAGGCTTTTTACACAAGGACTTTTTCTGAGAGCCTAACCAGGAATGAACCTTCTTTCAGCGAAATGGGAGTATGTGGGTGATTGCTCTTCAGAAAAAACTTCAGAGAAAGTCAGAGGACTTGAAGAGAGGGGAGATATTATAAAGAGCGGGCTCTGAGGAAAGTCAACGATGCAGTAGGCCGCTGGATCTGAGGGACGGCCGACTCGAGGCTAGGAGCAGATGAAAGCGGAGGAAAAATGGCGTGAGGGGCACGAGATGAAGGAGGAACATCCAAAATGATGTAGATGAAAGGGACGGAGTGGGAGAAGGAGAGAATTACAGGGACAGAAGGGTAGCTGAGAGAGGAGGAAAGTGGGAGGCTGACCTTGACAAAATGTGGAGGGAAAAGTGAAGACAAAGGAGAAAACGGGGAGGAAAATAGCAGTTCGCTGAAGAAAGGAGGGGAGGCAGAGTCTAAGGGGCGGTAAGGAAGGTGAGGCCTTCCTTAGACAGACTACATAATTTCCCTTTTTTCACTGGTCTGATTAGCTTTATATATCAACCAAACAGCCTGCCACAAGCTATAGAAGACTTCCCATTTGATGTTGAAGTCACAGGAACATGGTATTGGTCATTGTAGGAGTCATAAAACATCGTTTTTTTTGTCCTGTGTCGTGCATGTGGAGTCTGATCTCCTGGGAAAGCAGAAATGGGGCAGCAGCTCCGCCACCCACTGCAGCAGTTTAGCTTGTCTGCCCCGGGGCTGATAAGACTGTCAAACTGGGAGCAGAATATGGTGACATATTGTGGGAGTCAAGAGGCCAGCAGACGGATAATAAGAAGCACAGTGAGTTGTCCAACTGAAGGAGGCTGGCTAACAGCGAGAGGGAGGGAAATGATGCAATACGATGCGGGGAGTTAACCAGAAACACCTGAGGAGACCATCCATTAGATCCTTATTGGGTTTTCCTGTTTGGAACCAGGCTGCCTTTACAGATAATTTAAGTATTCTTGTCTTTTGGTAGCACAGTAGATTGATTTCTAGAGAGCCTCGTTATACAGGCGCATATGAAGTATAGGGGACAGAAAGCAGCGTTCATCCCAGTTTGTTGGCTGGGCCAAGCCAGCCAAAGTCCTAATCAGAGATGAGATGGTCGTTAGCGGCTCTAAATGTTTAAAAGATGGATGGGATCTGTAAAATATTCCAAGAGACATCCTCCCTGTGCCAAAAAGCAAAGATGTTTATGGATTCAGGTCCTGAAACGAGCAGACCAGGGTCCTCTCGATCTGGAAAACGCCGCTAATCTCTGCAGTCGTTAGAATTTGCTTTGTAATGGTTGTCAAAATATTTATTCAATAAAAAAAAAATACCCTTACAGACTAATACGACTGTTTTTTTTTTGTTTTTTTTACGGGTAATTCCTGTAAAATATGTCGGAGTGTAAAATATAACATAGGAACATTTTCACCCCAATGAGACAAGTGGAACTAATGTTAACACCATGCCAGAGATAACATGAGATGGAGCTTAAACACGGCAGCAGAAAACATGTAAATTAAATTTAGTCTGAACTATATTTAGCTACAGTCTGCACGCTCTGAGCTATCAAGTAGCATTTTAGCATTTCTTTACTGTTTTCTATCACTAGTTGGATGGTAGCGTGTTGATTAAGAAAATTAAGGAGGAAATGGAAGTGATATGATGGTTCATACGTTTTTCTATATGCATGAACATTTTTACCAACTTTTTTTTGTTGTGACAAAAGATTAAACTGCTGCAAGTGGCTTATTTAAAAAAAACAGTTTACAAAATGTTTGAGATTGTTAAACACACAAGTTTATAGAGGATAAGGCAGTCCACAAAAAATGTATTTGACTGAATTTTATGACATGAACAACTAATTTACCATTGAAGAAAAATGGAAAAAGATTTTCAGTTTAATCACTGAGTGAAGTTTAACTGCACCACAATTAATAACTAAACAACTTTGTGCTTATAGTTAAAGGTGAATACCAATGATACATTATGTCCATTTGTTGTGATGATGTGAGATTTTAATATTTTTTAAGGAATAAAGGTTTCTTGTATTGATTTTTACTGAAACAGCAACTGAGTTTCATCGTTTTTGTTTTTGTAGCATTTGTGGTTTTGAGATTAATTTTTTTTTTTTTTTTTTTTTGGAATAACTGACCAGGAATGTACATTACAAGATTTTAGCTAAATAATTTACATCAGCACCAAAATATGTCAAATTAAACCAGTGGGACTGATCAAAGCAGAAAAGAATAAACAGAAAACAATAGTCCAATTAGTTTCAGCCACAGCTTGGGGGGGGAAATAGAGTAGCTGCTGCAAATTTGGTGAGAAATACTCCAAACTTTCCGTAATCTTATGTCTTCACTGTTAGAGGGATGCATTAATCATGCTTCATTGGACCCTGCAAAGCACATGATTAAGACCAGATTTAAAGGTGCTTATGTCATGGTCTAATTTGCTGCATATGTTTTAGATCGTATGGCATTCCTCCCTCCCCCCGTTCCAACTTTTACAGTTTTGGTTGTGTCTCCTGCTCTGAAAAGAGGGGCAGGAGTTATTAGGGACTTTCTCCATGTTGGGCAGGTGGTTTGAATGCTGTTCCTGGTGGGCCGGACGTTTCAGGAAGTCGGGTCGAAACATCAGGAGAGAGAGAGAGAGAGGCAGAGACATAAAACAGAGACGGAAATCAAGATAAAGAGGCGGAGTAAAAAAGACAAGAGGGTGGGGGAGGGGGGTCTCTGATGGCTCGAGCTGAGATCAGTCTGCTTAGTGTCTGTCAGATGGACAGGAGAGAGACTGGAAACAGCTGGAGGCTCTGACTGCATGTGTGCAAGCGTGTGTGTGTGTGTGTGTCACTGCCAACTGCCAACACAGGCATCTCTGTGTGTGTGTGTGTGTGTGTGTGTGTGTGTGTGTGTGTGTGTGTGTGTGTGTGTGTGTGTGTGTGTTTTACACCAGAGAGGAAGTAAGACGGGGCATGGCAAGGACGGCCAGAGATCACACAGCCAAGCCCACCCAGAAACCAGGCCACTGCAGCGGTGGTGGCTCTTTTGTTTTCCTGAGATCTTTCTGAGCATTTCTCTGATTTCATAACGCGCTTCGGTCTCCTTATTTATTTAAGTGCCTTTATATATAAATGAATCACCGATCCTGATACCTGCAGAGATAATTGATTTGGAGAGGACTCAGACACACAAACGCCACCAACAGACTCCTAATATGGCCGAGCTGTCATCTGAGCGCGGGGGGGGGGGGGGGGGAGACGTGGTTTCAGCGTAGGAATTCAGGCTGAGACAAATAATCCTGCCGTTGAATTGAATTGTATCGGGGAGCGAGGAGAGATCGTGTCCTGTGTAATTTCAGACAATAATGTCCCGGTACACGGCGTCCTACCTTCTCCCTTTCCCCCGCTCCTGTTCCTCCAGGCCTAAATCAATTTCTTCTCATTTATCTTCCCCTTTAAACCAAAAAAAAGAGAGATCCAGACTCTTCTTTGCTTCTTTGTTTTCTCTCTGCCTCTTCCTCACATGAATTTTCATCAGCCTGCTGTTTTTGTTCTCGTCTTTTTGTTGCGTCTGACTTTTGTCCAGAGCTATTGTCCGCTCCCGCCTTCTTATCTCGATGTTATTCGGCTCACCTCTATTTACTTGTTTTGTTGTTTGCTGTAACTTTTGCCTCTGGTGGCAAATGTTTCTGTCTGGTTTCCTGTTTTATTTGGGGTCAGACGATGTTTACCTGCATGCTGCGGGTTAACCAGCATCTCGTTTCAACAAGTTACCTGTGGCTTTACTACCTACCAATGTTCTCGGTCAGATTTGTTGGTTCCTCTGGTAAAGTTGTGAAAAGCCTTAAAATAAATTCACGTTTCATTGCAGCGGCATGAGGTTACAGTGAAAGATTTACAAAAATCATAACTTTTCAACTTTTATTGAGAGGGGAAAGCCCTGATAACAAAATTACTAAAACGTTCAGATTGAGTTTTCCACGAAGTTCAAATTAAGAAGCAATTCATATTTTTTTTCCTTGGGTAGTGGCATAACCCAGAGACCCATTAGCCTCAAACCTAGACCAGTATCTATACTGATCTTACCTCCATGCACAGTGACATGGATGATGGGGAAGCAAAAAAGAAAATGGTCTCCACAGCAGCAAAGAGGGAATGTTTGTGGTTGCCAACGCTCCATTAAAGCCAACCCTTTAAAAAGAGCCCTGCATGTCATCATGGACCTGGACAATTGAAATAAAAATCAGCAGGCCTCTGCCAGGAAACTGAAAATGGATCAGCACAAGGTCCTTGAGAGGATAATTATCCCAAACATTTACCAGTCACAAAATCGGCGCTCTTCTGTGACCATCTCTGTCCCCACAACTAAACCCTGAGGACTCGGCTGCAGAAAACACAACATGAATCCAGAGAAGAAGTGAAGTAGGAAGGCTCTATGGTCCCTCGGTGTCCTCCGGCTTTGTGAAATGTTACAGGAATGGTGAATAGACTGAATTTATCCAGTGCTTTTCTCAAAGTGTTTTATCCTATCGCCATATTTACTCAGTCGCACTCGATAACACAAGTATTCATACACCGATATGCAGATCAGTAGGCAACTCAGGGTTAAAACAAGCAAACGAAGAAATTGCAAGGTATTAATGAAAGTTGTGCCAGTAAATGTTTCACTATACCCCCCGACTGAATAAATGTCAAAGTTTAGGTTTGGTGCTGGTGCAAAAATGCATACATTTCCCTTTGGTGGGATTATCTGCATGTTAGGTTTATTCATCAGAGTGTTGGCTCACATGGAGCTGGTACTCTGCCTCCTGCCTGTTACCCATAACAGTACTCAGATAAAAGATGAACAGATGGCATGTTTATTTCTTTATCCTTTTTAACAGCTGAGAACATACATTCTTTATTAGAGCTACTCTACAAAAAAAAAAAACAAGAACTACTCTCACTTCATTAGATATGCCTTGCTGGTTCTAGCTTGGTTGGACTCCCTTTTGCCTCCTGAATAGCCTTTAAGCCCCAGTTTGTAAAAATTTCATCCATCTGTCAAAGCAAAAAACCAAAACGCATGCAAAGAAAATGTTTCTCTTATCGGGTATTGTCCCTTTTGGTGAATCTGTTTTAATTGTATCCTGGGTAGGTAAGGTCCTGCTAAAATCCATCCGCTTCAAAGGTAAATAGCCACGTAATATGCTCGTTAAAAAAAGACCAAAAACCGTTTAAACAGGATAAAATAAGGATATAGTATACACCAAGCCTCCATCCTGATAATGTTTTGATGGTCCTTTTGAGCCAAAAGATAATTTGCTCTCGGGTGTGAGTAACAAATATAAACAGACGTGGCGCCGCCTAGCGACAGTATCGCAGAACTACCATAATACCGGTTTGCTTAATTAATAAATCACTTGTAAATAATGACGGATTGAGCCTGACCCTCTGCAAAGCCTCGTAGCAAAGCAGCAGCTCGGTGTGATGAAGACCAACCGTTATTAATTAAATAAACAGATCTACAGCAACTTTAAGAGCCTCACTTCAGAACATTTACTCATGTCAGTCAACCCTGTGTCACATCTGAGCCTCGGCAGGTTTAGCGTCCGCTTCAGTGAACACCAACGTTCAGACTGGATTCCCAGAGAAATTCCAGGCTTTTCCCTCTTGAATCATATATATTTTTGCACTTTTTTTCACTAGATCTTGGACCTTTTTTCATTGTTTTGTTTGGAGATGCTAATAGCCGTTAGCCTTTTCCTGTTTTTGTCCCCCATTTAAATGCAAAAGGCGTTATTTACTAACCAGTTGAGCAAAAACAAAACGAGAAACACGAAAATAACAACTAATACACCAGCAGGATGTGATAATCTTTCATAAAGACTTTGTATGCAACCAGAGTGAGCTACTGACGTATAAATAAATAAAAAAAAAGTTTCACCTGGCTCCAGACCTTTAAGCTTTGATGTATGAGAGATGCTGCTCTGCATACCTTGGTTGTAACCAGTGATTATTTTAGCTAATTTGGTCTTTCTGTCATCGTGTTTTTTTTCCTCATCTGGCAAACCCAAATGCAACTAATTCATTAGATCTTCCTCTTTTTCAGACTTGTGTAATTTGTCTTGTCCACGTGTCAATAACTAAATGCATTGGGTTACTGCGGTGTGATCGGCTGATTTTTCTATTAGTGTTAAAGAGCAATTAAACAGGTGTATCTAATTTACTCACTGATGCATGCATATTGGGCTTCAGGGTGTTTCTTTCAGCTCTTACTTTTATGCACGGTTGTTCATATGCTGGCATAAAATCTGAGAAATGTGCCCCAACAGTGAACTGAGGGCTTTAAAAGAAACCCCACTGAGATGATAAATAATTTAAAACCTTTGCCAGGGTTTTTCTCTCAGCTTTTTTCAATAAGGTGTTACGTCTGACTGTAGCAACAGAAGCGTTGGTCCAATCTGTTCGTATTCGCTGTTGTCTGCTGCTTTGAAACGCCTGGTGATGCCGTCAGAGAGAGGAACCCTTTCCTCCGTAACACGTAATCTAAGGTTCTTCCGTCTGTGGTGACAATTGACTGGAATAAACGAGGAATCCCACCTTTCTGTTCCTCTGTGCCCAGAATCTCCACGCTGTCATTTAGAGTCTGCGGTTTTGCTCTTCTGGATACTTTGGAGCCATTTTCAGGCCCCGGACCAGATCTGTCGCTGGTATTCATCACCTGATCTTCTCTTATTAATGTGCTCAGCTCTGTAATCCTGTTGTTAGCCACTTGTCTCTCACTCTGGCAGAAATGATTAGTAATTAGGGCTTTGCCGGCCACTTTTCTCTCATCTTATTTGTTTTTTCATTGTTTTTTCTTTTTTGTTTTTTGCTAAAGAGCGCTTGTTAAAATGGACCCATGTCGCTTTGACATGAAATGAGCCAAATCCACCCCTATTGTCAGATTCTCCACCGTCTGTCGCAGCAGGTCTGCCTCTCAGACGGTCATCAAGCCACGAGTCAGACGACGGTACCGGGAAAAATGAGCGGCCAATCTAATCTGTGTCACCTAATCAGAGCTCCTGACTCTGTTGGGGATTTGTGTTTCTTGACTTTGAATCTCCATCATGTTTGCCTCTTTCTGCATCTCCATGATGATTCAGTGGATGACTTCAGTGTTTTTCATTAACAGGTAAAAATAAAGCAATGTTATCGTTGTGTAGATTCATGAGACAATAACTCCCATTTTTATGCAACACGAGATAAAGACGGATTGAACTGAGCTCGCTAACATTGTTATTGGCATAATGGTGGTTTCAAACCATAGACAGAATAAATGAAATATGATTGAAGTACACCAATGAGTGAGAGGTGGCTATACGGCAGGAGTTCAGGTGTCTGCATATTCTCCCTAATGGGCTTCTTAAAGGGCAGCAGAACGTACCTGCTTGTAGTGCTGATGGAGCCATTAACAAGTAACGCTCTGTGCTGGATGGAAGAATGCTTTCATAGAGGAAAAACGGCAGAGAATGGAAACCAGGACTACAACACAAGGGGATACTGGACATCTTTTTAAGTTAATAAAAAAGTATGAGCATGAAGCAGCTTAAAACAGCAAAGAAAAACAAGAAGAAATGAAGATGTGGCCTCTACCTGCAGATCCACTCCTGATTCTGGGGTCGTCTCATTGTTGGCCCTTCATGTCCCTCTGTGTTGATTTCATTAACACCAGAACAGCCGACGCTAATTAGCGACCCCCTGTACTAATGAACTGACCAGATCTTTAGTTAGTCAATCAATCAATCAATCAATTAATCAATATTATTTCTAGAGCACATTTTAAGAACTGCATGGGTGACCAAAGTGCTGTACATTAAAACAGGAAGAGGTTAAGAAACAAGTTAAAAACATACAAAACATGCACACACAGCATCAATAGCTAAAAACCAGGTTCACAGCCAGAGTATTTAAAAATGCCATACACAACAAGACCAGTGTATTAAAAGCCAGGGAATAAAAGGGAGTTTTAAAAGGACATTTAAAAACAGGTTAAACTGTCCTTTATATTAGACTTCAGTTAAAAAGTGTCCCTTTATTTTTCTTAAGCAATGTAATTCAGAAATGGCACAATAAAACATTGACAGATTTAGAAAAGCAAAACGACTGAACATTTGCCTTTTTTATAGATCATGTCAGTAGATATGCGCCAATCGATCTGGCTAGAGATCAGAATCAGCCAATTTTTCATTTTTTATCAGCTGGCCTAATATTTTAAAATCTTTTTTTGTTTCCTTTTTAAATAAAAAAAACTGCAAAATAAAAAGTCAACCATAGTTGGTTTATTTTCCAATCCTCATCCAACCTTGATGCACTATTTTAAGATAAAAAATAAACTCGACACTAGTCAGGGACACCTGCTTTGACACATACAGTAATGAGAATGTTTGAAATTTGTCATTTTTCTGTTTGCTTGAGGATTACAATCCCCATCAAGGAAACTGCCACACATTTCTGGTCTTTGATTTTGTTATAATATAAAAATAATAATTTAGCAGGTCAGTCTTCAAATAAAGCTGGAAACTGGTATCGGCTGGGAAAAGCCTGAGTGGTGCTGGCTTTTAAATGTTGACTTTATATAAGCTATTAATCAAGCAAAGGCTTCTTAATATATGTATCCGGTTTATCTAAACAGAGATGAAGGAGCAGAAAGTGATGGTTTGTGAGGATAAAGAAACGCTGAGGTCAGTCACATCAGACTGAAACTCAGAGAAATGCCTGATTGGCTCTGAATGGCTGGAATAAAGTAACCGTACAGAGACGTCGTCATTGGCTAGAACAACCGTTCGCTGCGTGGTCTGCGTTTTGGCCCTCGGTGTCAGACGGTCACAACATTAACGGCAGAGCTGTCGTTTCTGCTGTCAAATCACATCAAGTCAGTCGAGCCTCTGTGGAAGGCAGCCAGAAGAAACGGTGCTCAGTGGAAAGCTTCGCCGTTGACTCTGAGAGATGTTGCTGCAGTAAATGCCTTCGATAAAATAACGTTAATCTAGTCTATCATAAATATATAAAACGCAAAATCTCCCACATCTTTTTTACGCTGCGGATGCCACTTTGTCTCTGCTCGTCCTCTCCACCTAAAATTAGCCAAGCATCTAATTTGTTCACAGCTCCGTCTCCTCCATCTTGAACCTTTCTTCTTCTTTTCTCCGTGATTCCTCTTGATGAATCTCTCGCTGGCCTTTGATCCCCGCTGCCGTCTAAGAGCGTGGAGCAAATGAAACTCCTTTGGTGTGTGAGGTGCGCCGACGAGCTGCGATCTACACAACAAGGGCATGAAAAGAAGCGTGTGCTGGCGAAAAGAACAGCTGCAGCTAAAAGGTTGGAGTCCCGCCGATTGTCTGGTTTCTGAAGGCTGCGGCGCTGTCACTGCTTCCACCTTTTTGTCCTCTTTAACAAAGAATGCATCCACCTCTGCTTAAACACCAAAGATTTTTGTTTTCGCGGCAATATTTGTTTTTCTCCTTTGTCTTTTTTTTTTCAAGCACAGAGTTTTGTCTTGTTTGCAGGGAGCAGAGAGGCTGCAAAGTAAAAAAAGGATTCAGAAATATTGAAGCTCCTTGAGTCATGATTTGGGTTTTGTTTTGATTTATTTTTTGTTTTGTACTTCCCTTTGTTTAACCGGTTCATCAGTCAGTTTTAAGTGAGCCCACTTCACCTGTTATCTGTAACTAGTGTTTCACTCTGGTCACCTGTTTAGTCTCCTATTTAAACCTGCCTCCACCCCGTGTTCAGTGCCAGATTATTCCGTGCCTATTGGTGAGTCTAGTCCAGCATTCTCTGTTTATATGCCTTATATTATAAGGCATATATTACCTGTTTTCCTGTGTTACGACTCAACTCATCTAAGGGGAAGTAACATTTAGAGCCAATATGGAAAAAGTTATGTAAAAACGTAAGGATTTATTGCTTAGTTTGGGTTATGAACAAAAAAAAGTGATGGAAACCATAAATACACTATCGAAGGACAGCACCTAATAACAAAAGAAACCCCAAAATGACTTAAGGCCACAAGAACTGATGTGTTGATGCTGGAAACAGCATCGACACTGAAATAAGCCAAAAAGGGCAAAAGCAAAACAACAAACGTGTGACACAACCAGCAATTAACGCATTAACAGAGTGTTACAGCTAAAACTTTACACAACAAACGATACTACCCGGCAGTGAGGCAAGCTGCTCTAAAACACAGCTGCCCTGTCTGTGTGGGAGAACTGCGTTTAAATCAGGAGGGCTGTCCACGGATTGGTGGGCCAATCAGGTGAGGGTCCAATCCGGAACGAGGATGATGGCAGCAGGAAGTGACTGAAGGCGAAGCAGGAAGGACTTCAGGAGGTCTGAAAACTTCCACATTGGCAGCAGCTGGCAGGAAACTGGAACTACACCTGCAAACATATATATAAAAAAAAAAGGAAAACCAAGACAACTAAAAGGCCACTGGCCGTAACACCTGCATGATCTGACTGCTTGTTGCCTGACCGGACCTGTCTTTTGGTTTTTGGGCCTGCCTGATCCCCTCTCTGGTTATTTAGTTTGCCCGTTGGCGGCTCTGGACCGTTTTGGTTTTTAGACGCTGTTGATGCCCATTTTGTTTCTGCCTCTTCATCACCTCTTTAATAATAATTACCTTAAACCGAACCTCTGCTCACCTGGCTGAATTCTGGGTCCTCATATTCAGTTCGTTACGCCTTCTGTTGTAGGTGGAAGTGAATCCCTGCGCGGTAAAGACGCGGCGCTGCCCTCTCTTCTGATGCGTTTAGCTGGAGAACCGCTGAGAGAACGTACGCAAACACGCAGAGCTGAGCTCCTGCCTTTTTACTTTTGTTTTTCTCAAAAACCGGAATCTGGACTATCGCGTCTCACTTTAATGCCGTCCAGAACACGGACAAACATTTTGCCCAGAACCTACACAGAGCTGCTTTAAGTCCTGAGCCTGTTGCTCAGGGGCATATTTCCAGCCTTTGCAGGGGTTTTTTCTGAAAGCCGCGCTTTCAGACTTACCTGGCCTCTTTTTAATACCCAGTGCAGCTCTTTTTTTTTAAAAAAAGCTTCTGAACATGTTCCAGCTTTGAAGGATGTTCTGGGTTTCACTCATCAAAGATATGCAGTTAACTCAGGAATTCTGCTTTGTGAGAAAGGCCTCTGGATGTAAAGCATCAAACTTTCACTCTGAACCTCTCTGCCAGCTTTCAGAGTAAAACAGCGAGAAGAACATA
Source organism: Fundulus heteroclitus (assembly GCF_011125445.2). NCBI lineage: Eukaryota > Metazoa > Chordata > Actinopteri > Cyprinodontiformes > Fundulidae > Fundulus > Fundulus heteroclitus. Next base: position 41,083,929 of record NC_046373.1, on the reverse strand, counting down.
ATGAATCTGTCACATGTTTGTGTCCCGTAACACGGATGAGCTTTAAAAGCCCAGCGTCTAAAGCCTTTTGTTGTAGAGCGTAGAAAATAAGAGCGCTCCTCCTTGATGTCTGTCGTGTTTCTGGAGGTTTGCCTCCTAAAACCTCTTCCTTCGCCGCTCCCTGCAGGGTGATGAATTCATGCTGCTCGTCAGGAAGTCCACGCTGGTGAGATTTCACCACTGCTGCAGTCGGCCTCAATGAATTATGACCGTGTTAGACTACCTGTTCTGCAGTCTGTCAGAGCAGGTTTCACCCTGAAATTTTCTTCCTGATGGAAAATAAGGAGGAATCTGTTATGCAGGGATGAGGCACGGAAACAGCCAAACAGTCAATTGTGTTAGGCATGCAGTGTTTTTTTTTTTTAGCTTTTAGTCATTTATTTAAACTGTTCATTTCCTAATACACATTTGGTGCAGAACTTGGATATTTTCTTTTTTATCCAAGGGAAAAAAAGAGAAAAAAAAAAGGAAAAAAGATCTTGGATATTTTCTAATGTGCTTGGGACCAAATGATACGTTTGCACCCAGTCAACACCTACGTAATGTTACCACTTCCTACACAAATAAGCTTAGAAACAGCTTCTCCCCAAGAGCTGTGAGGGCAATCGCCCCCAGACTGCAGCTCAACGCTTTAAATTTACCCCACTTTTGGGATCCTTGTACCATTGGACGACCGTTCTTTGTCCAGGTTTCAACCATCTGGCTGTTTGTTGGGGATGAAATTGAAGAATTTGGAGAAAGTCCTCCATGCATCGATATTGGTGACATTAAAATAGCTGCCACTACCATACTTGACAGGTGGTGCAGTTTTCTCAGGTTTGAAAGCCAGGTTATTCAATTAAATTCCATTCAATTGAATTTTATTTATATAGTGCCACTACATAATGCACATGTCATCTTAAGGCTCTTTCCAAAGTCAGACTCCATCAGATCCTCCAGGTTGGTGAGAAAGTTTCCTCTTTAAGGAAACCCAGCAGGTTGCATCAAGTCTCTCCAAGCAGCATTCACTCCTCCTGAAAGAACGTAGAGCCACAGTGGACAGTCGTCTGCATTGTTGATGGCTTTGCAGCAATCCCTCATACTGAGCATGCATGAAGCGACAGTGGAGAGGAAAACTCCCCTTTAACAGGGAGGAGAACCTCCAGCAGAACCAGAATGGTTTAAAACGATGAAATCTCCATTGAGCTGAAGCTTGTGCACCAAATTCTTGCTATGCGTTTGTAACTACAAGTCTCAGAACGCATTTTTTTTTCTCAGCTGCTCTCTCTGACAGACATTTACACCTCTAGGCTCCAAAGAATGCATATATAGTACTCTATGCATGCACACATGTGATATTCACGCTGCCAGATGACAGCAACTAAACTGTTGTTCATTGTGTAAAACAATGGTAATACATTCTAATATTAGCATCTGGCTGCAGCTTGGAAAGCCTTCTATAGACTTCATAAAGGCTCTAACGTTCAGCTAAAATACACATCTTCTGCCTTCTCTTTATGACAACAACGGCTTTTATGTGGAACATTCTTTATTGCACCTTTATTTCACCAGGAATATCCTACAGATGATAAAAAAAACACTCTTTTTCCAGAGCGTCCTGGCTAACATAGGCCGCAGCAGTACAATTACGTTTTGTAGTTACACAAAAAAAACACACACAAGCGTCATAAAAATTTGAATTAGATTTAAAGACAAAACTAAGGCAAACGCGTACATATAATGGAATTGGCACTCAAATCTCCTCCGTATCTTTTTAAAAGCTCCGGAGGATAATAAGTCTGTTCATTTCCAGTCATTCTGCAGAATATTCCAAGCAAAAGGTGCAGAATAAGCAAAAAGCCTTTTTTATCAACTTCATGAGAGGCAAATGGAGCTGAAAGCAACCAGAAGTCCCCTTTTGGACATTAATAAAACGAAGACCATCACGTTTAATTAACAATGCATGAGTTCTGCTGCTGAGGTCATTTGTTGCTTTCTCTGAATGCAGAAGATTTAAAATCTCATGCCCAATAATATCAAAGGCTTTAGACAAAACTATAAGAAGTGGTGAACAATGTTGTCTCTTATCTTGCTGTTAAAGTGGAACATTGTTGTTTTTTTAAAGGTAAGCGAATGCTGATGCTTACAGTGGGCGTAATATTGGTTGAGGAGGTCATAAACTACTCATGCTGAGTAGTGCATGACATAATGGGTACTAAATTAGTCGGTGCTCGCTGTGATGCAAGTTCTGAGCCTTAATTGATAAAGTTATTGTCAACATTTGTCTGAAGAAAAGTACCGACCAACCAGTTGGGACCAAGAGGGATAAAAGTAACGTTTTCTATCTATGGATGACGATCTGAGGTCCAACCCAGACTCAGTTTAATTAAATGTTATTTATATAGCTGCAATTCACATCATATCATCTCAAGGCTCTTCCCAAAGTCAGACTCCATCAGATCCTCCAGGTTGGTGAGAAAGTTTCCTCTCTAAGGAAACCCAGCAGGTTGCATCAAGTCTCTCCAAGCAGCATTCACTCCTCCTGAAAGAGCGTAGAGCCACAGTGGACAGTCGTCTGCATTGTTGATGGCTTTGCAGCAATCCCTCATACTGAGCATGCATGAAGCGACAGTGGAGAGGAAAACTCCCCTTTAACAGGGAGGAGAACCTCCAGCAGAACCAGAACCAGGCTCAGTGTGAACGCTCATCTGCCTCCACCCACTGGGGCTTAGAGAAGACAGAGCAGAGACACAGAAAGCACAGAAGCTCACATTGACCCAGGAGTACTTTCTATGTTAGAAAAGACAGAGCAGAGACACAGAAAGCACAGAAGCTCACATTGACCCAGGAGTACTTTCTATGTTAGAGAAGACAGAGCAGAGACACAGAAAGCACAGAAGCTCACATTGACCCAGGAGTACTTTCTATGTTAGAGAAGACAGAGCAGAGACACAGAAAAAGTATTTAAACACAACAAGGTTGTCGTTTACCAGCATCACAGCAGCTGTAATCGTGCTATGACTTTTGTTTTTAAAACTTTTGGATATTCTGATCAAAATCAGGGCCTCGATGTCACGTTTGAGGCTAAATGTAGCGGCGTCAGTGTTCTCACTACTTCATCATAATAAATAAATAAAAATAAAAGATATAATTGGATACATTAGAGATTTGATTCGAAACGCCAATTACCGGTGATTCAGCCTCACGTTAACAGATCATTTACACATGGCATCTGCAGGGTGGTGTTACTGCTGTTATCATGTGGGTGAGTGAACACTGTGCATCTGTAAAAAAAAAAAAAAAAAAACAGGCTAAGTTTTCAGAAATAGAACCCAGCAGGCTTCCTGTCTGTGGAGCACTTTCGCAAACAATGCAAAAAGGTTTTATAAACCCACTTCTTCTCAGCCCACAGTGGGCTCTGAAACACTCGCATGCCAGTTTGAAAATAAAAATCAACATACCTGAGAGGTAATGGGCTGTCAGCTGATGACATGGCGACAGAAAAGCCACCCACAGGGTAAACAAGCCAATTACCGGAGCTGCCAGCTGCCCATTAACGGAGCACCCATGTTCACAGTTTCTTTACCTTCGATTAATTCGGCTTCTCCATCAGTTTTGTGGAGCGCTCCGTGTCGTCGGGCGGAGGAAGCTGCAGATTACGGCTCAGACTGCCGCGGTTACACAACCGCTTTGAACCGAGACGTGTCGTTGTTGGTGAAGCACACGTGCTCGTTGTGAATTCCCTGTCCTCCAGCCAGAACACATGAAAGATCAGCATCACCTGCTGCCTTTATACACCCAGCAGTCTTCTGTGGTTTCACTCACATCTTTTATCTTCCCGTTTCTCCATAGCAAAGGTAACGCGTAAAAAAAAAAAAAATGCTTTAAAGTCACACTAGGGGCAAAATCACACTCAATATTTAACAACGCAGCTACAGAGATTGCAGGCGATGCATCCCACTGGGACAACTGTGTGCAGTTTTCCCTTCAAACTCTCCTTCATGCGCCTCATTGGTTGTTAGGGTGATGAGCATGTTCACCTGGCGGGACAGGTAGTGTTGGTGGTGGGCTGACTCTGTCACGCCATGCCGGGCGCTGGCCGGAGAACAGCAGCTGTGTGAAGGAAAGTGACTTGTTGAGGCCGGAGGAGGATGGGCCGACCGGCTGAAGATGAGACGGCGGGGTTTGCTCAAAGGCTGCATGTCATGAGTGAGCTGGGAGGCGCTGTGGGGCTCAGATCAGGGAGTTTCCTCACCGCTGGTCCAAAATCTGGACTTCCTGATCTGTTGAGACGCCATCGTCTCTGTGAGGGAGGGGAGAGGAACGAGCATCGCTTTTCTAAACAATATTCCCTCATTTGGTCTTCTTCTAGAGCCACTTACATGCAATCTGCTTTAAAAACTAATCTGGTGTTTAAGATGATTTTCCTGGGAGTCTTTTTCAAGAAACTGCTTTGCAGGAGGAAGCGTGAGTCTGGCAGGTTGACAAGGAGTTAGCAGTGGCACCAGTTTTATTCATTCTAGGATTTATTCCAGTGATAAAACATCGCCTGTTTGGGATGAAGGTGATGAAAATCCTTTCAATCAAATAAAATGGTAAAAGTAAAAAATGTTTTTTTTTAACTCAGTCTTTGTCTAAGTGTTTTAGTTTTTAGTTGGAATTAAATGGAAAGACTACTTTACTCTCTTGAATTAGTAATATTTAAACCAAGCTTGGGGTTTGGAAGCTGAATCTCTGTAACACAGAATTCAAGACAATGTCTGACATTCTCTGCTTTTGTTAAATGGGTTTCAATGATGGTTATTGGGCTCAATTTGGGCTCCATTAGCATCATTGTGGATATTTAAAACCCCCCATGAAAAACAACAACACAACAACAACCAAAATCCTCACACGTTCACAGATGCCAGCAGCTTTTGACTGCCAGTGAATGCAAAGCTTTTTTTTTTCCTTCATTACAAACCAAAGCCATCGTCGTGACAACTAATCTCCTCTTTTTCCCTTTCCCTCCACCTCATTGTTGATCAGCGGCCTGTTCCTGTAAGAGCCGCGGCAAAACGCGATGATTATGAGCTGTCAAATGCCAATTACCGGTAATTCATCTCGGCGGTGAGGGGTAGATGAGACAGTCGCTCGTCCTGCAGCTCTTCCTTTCTAATTCCTGCCACCTTTGAACAGTTAGCTGGGTGTCATTAACGGCAGGACTGAATGGATGCCGCTCTGTTTATAGCCTTTCTCCTTCTGTGAAACGCACCAAAGCTTTGCAGCCCTTTTGTACCTCTTGTTTGCAGGATTAAGTCAGAAAAAAAACGCAGACATTAACGCGTAAACAGATCATCTTGTAAAGGCTTTGTTTTTATCCTAGCAGCGGATTGAATGACTCGCTGTGTGGGAAGGTCAGAAATGATCGACACAACATCTTTCTGGTGTAATATTTGTAACCTGGATCTTCACTTTTATCCCCCCCCCCCCCTACACACACACACACACACTTTCACTCCCATTTCACCTGAAAGCGCTTTTGTTCTCATGAAGATGAGCCATTCAGCAGCTGGGCGCTGCCGTCTAACAGCAGCACTCGTATCGATAGCCCGGAGCTGCGTTTAAACCTGATTGCCCGACGCTCTCGACAGCTGTTTCTGGGTTTAAAGATGCCGTGTCGGTCCTCAGCCTGCAGTTACACCTGACTGGTAAAAAGCTGCTGGATGGAGAGACGGCGCGGTCAAATAATTGCGCGGCTAACCCCTGATGTACCTGCCCATTCTGTGGAGGCAGATGCTGTTTTACTCCTGGATGAACACAGAAATGTGATGGGGTGAAAGTAGCCAATCTGAAGACTATTGAAACTGAAAATGTCTCCTTTTCTTTTAGTGTAGGAACCAACTGCCAATTACTTCTGGGGCTTTATAGTGGCTGAAGGAACATCTTACAGTGTTGCTCATCCAGAACATCTTTAACCTACAGTGTGCTCAAAATATTCACATATATATTTATTTACATTTAGATTAAGGCATAGCTATAAAATTTCATTAATTTCTGTGAGTAATTAATGAAAAAAAGCACATGCTTCTGTTAATTATGATTATTCCACTGTTGGCTAATGAAAATATTTAGGATAACAATATTAAATCAGACCAATAAAAAACATTTTAATACAAAACTCATAGTAATGATGAATATTTTTACGGATAAATCAGTTTATTGAGCATGAGTGTCCCTTTTTTTTTTACTCTGATACACATAATTAAAATCCATAGTCGCTAACTGATACAGACACGGCCTTATGAGTAAACCAAATTCAGCTTTGTGTAATTCAGTCTCAGCTGTTCTGTCAAGGCCTCAGAGTTCAGCTGCAGAACCTTATTTCTAAGAGAACATGGAGAACAACCAGCATCACTGGCTTTTTAAACCTACTGTAGGGTCAGGATTTTAAATCAGGTCCTGATTTAAAGGTCGCTGTCTAACTGCTGCACTTCAGCTTTTATGGTTAATCTTTACTTCAGGTCTAGCTCCGAGCTTTTATCCTTTGCAAATGTGTATTTTAGATTGATCTCCTTTAACTTTTATAAGTCGCTTCTTATCCTCCTTGTCTATTCTGTATCGTTTATGTGATGGATGTGTCCTTCTGTGCTGGTGACGATTCTCAGTCATCCAGGTCGTGATCATTTAAAAAAAAAGTAAAAAAAAAAACAACAAAAGAATAACTGGACTTTTATCCAAGAAGCTTTCTCAATTCTCAACTCCAGACACTTGAATTGAGAAAGCTTCTTAGATAGGAAGCGAAATGTCTTCAAACTTTATTGCTACTATCATTTTCTTCAAATGAATTGCCCTTCGGAGACCTAATAAGGTGAAGTCTGAAGTCATCATGAGACCGAGGAACCCAGCAGACGGGTCAGGGAGGAAGTTCTGGTCCAGTTTACCGCAGGATCAGGTTCTACAACATCATTACAGCTCTGATGTACCTGGACCTGGAGAGAGGATGGACCACCTGCAGACCTAGCAGGACATGGACGTCCACCTGGACTGACTGGCTGGACCAGGAGAGCAATTAGAGACGCAGCCAGGAGGTCCGTTGTAGCTGTGGAGGAGCTGCAGAGAGCCACAGCTCGGGTGGAAGAAGTCACTGACAGGATAACTATGAGCTGTGGACTCAATAAATCTGGCCTTTATGGAGTAAAAAAAACATTTTTAACAGAAAGTCATGTCCTGCTGAAGTTTGCCGTATCCAGTTAGCAAAATGACACGTTTGATGATGAAAGAACACGAGAACTTGCTCAGTTTTAGGCTGAAATGATTCGTTACGCCTCGCTTTATGGATTCACATGAAAATGATTGTGTTTAGGATCGCATACAGACAGAGAAGCCGTATAGAGGTGGTCCTTTTAAAGGTACAGATCCTGATCCTGCATGTCTGAACTCTGAGGGAGCTACAAACTCCTTTAGCTGCTGCCTCTTTAGGATCATCAGTAAAAGAAATAACAGCAACTTCCAGGTCATTTGTATCTCTTGTGTAAGGAATATGTGCGGTTCTGCATTTCTATGCCCCCGACCAAAATGTTACCCAATGAAGCAAATGAGAAACCACCTAATTTGCTAAGAAACTGTTTTGTTGCAAAATGAGGAAAACCCGCCGTGACCTCTGAAGCAAAGAGGCGTGAGTGTCACAGTGTGGGGTCACATGAGTGAAAAAAGTGTTAGCGAGACAATACTTTGCATCGTATCCATGGCACCCCGGATGCCTGCAGATAAACCAGAATTTGCTAAATGTTTCCGCGTGAGCTTGGCAGTGGAGGAACACTGCGCGGCTGCCAAAATTCACACAAGAGTTTCTGAAGAGAGAGAAAAATCTGGCCAAGTGTGCTGCCTGAACGGAGTCCAACAGAACACCTTTGGGGTGTTTGGTGCAGCTAGTTAAAGCCGAGCAGCACAAAGCCATGAAGCAAAGAGAAGCCGGTTCATTGCATATTTAAAATGCTTTGATATTTATCCATTTACAATCATGTAAAACTGTATGTTGAAGCAGTTTTCCATGCAAGCAGCCCTACTTTGGGCTGTTAAAACACAGAAATGTAGCTCATTCTGTCGCCTGACAGCTGCTGGAAATCTCCCAGATAAAAGCTGACATCACTGACATCATGACAGGCTGACGGCATGGAGGGGGGGGGGGGGACCCTCCGAAACAAAACAGCTGTGCATCATTGCCTTCTATTAGTATGTGATTTGGATGTTAATGTGGATGAGTGAGCGCCCCATCAGCATATACCTCCTGTTTACACTGCACGCCGTCTACGCGGGGAAGCGACGCATAAACAGGCAAATGCCACAAGCCTCTAAATGTCAATTAACTGTGATTCATCTCTCCGGAGCGCAGGGAGGCAGGCGGAGTACGGCCATTCATTTCTCCGCCTCCCCCCTCTTCGACTTTCCATTACGGGTAGCCGCACCAGGCAACAGAAGCATCGGTGGCAAATTGTGGGATCATTGGGGTTGTGATGGAAAGGATTGAATAGATAAGGTTTATTGAGGTGCATTGACACCAATTTCCCCGCCAACAGCTCGTCGTGCATGTGTTTAACCTTCGCTTTTGAAAAGCATAAAGACAACCAGTGGATAAATGTGATTTAATTTGACAAAGATGGTCCCAGCAATAATTGTCCTTGTTGAATCACATGCTTCTCCAATTACAGAAGCCGGATGAAACGTGTTTGACGGCAGCTACGGGTTTCTGAGAGAACGGAGGAGAGCATTTACAAAACTAATCTCTTGTCAATGCAAAGAGTCACTAAATTCTGAATTTTGGGTGTGTATAAATCAGTTATAGGCTTATTGATATTGCCTTTGCTGATTTTTGGTTTGCCTAGAGTCTCTTGAGACCAGTCGCCATGTCCACTGGGTCTGGAGATGGATGGATAGATGGATGGAGGTTTAGTCAGCTCTGAGCCCTTAACTCTGGTCCGTGTTAGTGAAGAAAGAACTGAACCCAAAGGTGTTCCAACTCATGAGATACTGATCGTGACTGAAAGGACATCCCAGGTAGAAGTGGCTGAAATTAGCCTGATCCCGTAGGCGGCTGGAATTGGCCTTGGAGAAGAGGCCAGGATCTCCATCGACATTGAACTAGAGGCAGAGTCTGCTGCTTTTTTCACATAAAAAGGAATAAAATAACAATCTGGAAGCTTTCCTCTGGAGGTTTTCTGGTCACATCCAGTTGGGAAGTGGACAGGATGCGAGTCCAGGGAGTTCTGATCATACCCAGAAGTCACCAGATGGAAGATGCATCCCATATGTCTGTGAGGTTCCCCAGATATAGCTGGATCTGATTTGGATGGATGGATATTTTGACTCAACATAATAAATTAACACCAATTCCCTTGATGTATGCAAAGAAAATTTAGAGAACATGTCACACTTTTCTGTTTTTTTTTTACTTTGAAATCGTTCAGCTGTGGTCTATATAAAGTGGAATTGCAAGGCTTTGATCTGAATTCCTTTTCACAGCCGCTCAAGTACACAGCAAAATATATTCAAAGGCTAAAAAAGGTTGATTTTGCATGATAACATTTGAACTTTTGCTTTGTTGTAAAATGTAAAAGCTAGTGTTTCAGCTGCTCTCTGCACAGCTAATCCCTCTGGGCCAGCTGCCTGCAGATCTGAGAACAGTAAGCGCTTTCACTCTGAGCATATAAGCTGTAACAGTGGGTTGTTATTAAAAACTAGCTGCACGTAACCCAGCCGGCTGATATAATAGTCAGAAGACCAATAATGGTTATCAGGTCTAGTCTGTAGTCAGTTTTAATCCAGTCGGCTTCGAGTCAATCGGCCTCTTCACAAACATTACACCCACATTTTGGATCAAACGCTTTCGTCCGCATCCCTGCCATCAATAAAATATTTCAGAGGAATCAAGTATTGGTTTGGATCAATTCAACGAGAGCTGTTGGGATATTTTGATATGAATGCATAAATGATTAAAAACCTGTCCGTCCTGATGTTGATGTTTTGAGTTCAGTTTCAGGAACTTCATCTTCTCTTCCCTCCACCTTTCACTCTCATCCGTCTCTCTTTCTCCGTATTGTTTCTGACTGTTGTCTAATTTATTTCTCTCCACCCCTGAGTCCTCGCTGCCTACAGGCTCTCCCCGCCTCAGTTATTCCTTTAACCCCTTTACATTAATAAATCTTTTCCCTCACTTTCTCCCCTTGCTGTTTTTTTTTATTCTGTTGCATTTATCAGTCTCAGTAATTTCTTTCCTTCTAGCTTCTCGCACACTTTTTCCTGACTTTTTACTTCTTGATTCTTTTGAATATTTAATATGAAGCTGCATTATTTCTCTTGGCCTATTCCCTACATTATTGCATTTTTCACCCCCACTCTCATTATTTTTTCTCTGCTATAAATATAGCTTTGATATCTTCAAGTGATCCAAAGGTCACGTCAGTTCTGGTTTCTGGTGCGTGTGTGTATTTCATTACTGTTTAAGGAGATTAGCAAGATCCATGTTGATGAGTTAATTGAGAGGAACGAAAAAATGTAAATTGCTGAGGCAATCTTGGTTCTTTGTGTAAATCGTGGTTAAAAGAGGCGATTTTATTGTAGAATTACTGCCTTACTGACCCCCTCAGGGTAAAGTCGGCGCTGCGTTGCCTCTGATTCGGCCTCATCTACTGACATTACAACGAGATGCTCTGATTTATGCATGCAGCCACAGCGCTAAGCATGCATATGACTTCACGGTTCCGAAACAAAACAAAAATCGCATTCTTCCACTCATTTGTAGCCACGCGGATCCACGCGCGCTTTAAATCCGACGTCGCCTGAGGCGCACGTGCACACTTCTTCTTCTGTTGTCTTTGTCTGTGTGGCTGCGTTTTACAGCTGGTTTGCAGCCTAAATCCTCTCCGGCCCGTTCACCTCCGCGCGGCTGCATGTAACTTATTGTCCTAATCAATCCCTCACACACTAAGAGGCTTTCTCAGCAGAACCACCCGGGGTTAGCGAGCAGTTAGCGAGCGCTTATCCCCCTCTTCTCGCAGGGACAGCAAGAGGGGCCGGCTCCCAGCAAGAGTTTTATCTTTATAGGCCCAGAGGCCGGGTAAGAGGGGGGCCGGGGCGGAGGAGACCCTGGCTGGATTTGATACTGGATCTGCAGAGGGCTGGTGGCAGTGGGGCGGCTGTCTCTATGAGGTCAGGAAGAGCAGAAGAAGGTAGTTGGAAAAAGAAACAAAAAAACAAACTTACTGTACGAGTCTCTGAAGTGAGGAACAAAAAGGGGATTTTGACTGTCAGCCCCAAACAATGAAAGCCCCCTCGGAAAATGTCACTTTTATTCTCACAGATGCTGGCAGACAGTTGGACCGGATCGCACATACAAAGGATTAGAACGTCTCTCTTTTTTCCCCCTCTTGTTCCTCCTCCTCCTGCTTTTTTTCCCCCCCTCCTTCCGTTTTCTGTTTAAATCACTTTCTGCCTGTCATTATTTGAAGCGTAACAAGTTCATTATAGTCCAGTGATCTTAGGAAACGCGCACTCTGGGTTCCTGCAACGTGTGTCATTTCTAAATAAAGAACAGCAGCAGCAATTTATTTCCTGGTTAGAAACTTCCTGACGAGGATTAATTCATAAAGGATGTGCTGGTGTCAGGTTGTAATGAAGTTATTTGGCTACAAGTTGCAACACAGAAAAGAAGCGGTGACTAAACGCGATCGTCGATACTGTTGTTTGCAGAATATTTGCAGAATTTTGTGTTCTTTGTGCATCTGGAGCTTTATGTTTTCCACTGCATCAGTTTTTATTTGGTAAGTTTGTCGAAACGTTGGAGGAAATGCTGACTCTAGATGCTGAGAGCAACTCAGACTGACTGTAATAAAACAAATGTGATTTCCCAGGAGAACTGTGATGCTTTCTTTTTTATTTAAAAAAAAGTAAAAGACTAAACTTTTGATGAAAATCTTAAAACTATGAAGACATTTTTATTGATTATTTGCATTTCTTGCTGATGGATCATAACCAGGCAATGCAACAAAGAGGAAACAGAGCTAAGAAAAAAAAAGGAACCACATTTAAACTCAAATAGCATATTAAAACGATCTGATTAAAAGTTTAAGACCGTTAGCTGGGGGGAAAAAAGAAGTGAAATTGCTTGAAAATTTGGCTTTGTGTAATTTTTCTGTCAGCTATTCCCACTGCGAGGACTTCCTGACAGAAAAGAGAAAAGCTTTGTGTCAGTGAAGGTGGAGGGAGTGTTGAGCTTCACAGGCGAGGGTCGGACGCAAAGAGAAAGTTAGTCTACACTTCATGAAATGTACTGAGGGTGTGGAAAAAAACAAAAACAGAAGTTGTGCTGTTGGTGAAAAATGATAGGCTGGTCCAGGGGCGTCCAACGTGTGGCCCGGGGGCCATTTGTGGCCCCTGTGCTGATTTTGTGCGGCCCTCCAGCTGCATTTCAAGAATAATTTGGCCGAGCAGCACCGGTGGCTGGTGCAGATGGAAACCTTTTGTTTTTTTTATTAGGGTAAATTTATTATAGACGAGTTCAAATCGTACGATTGAAAGTTTAATTGAATCTTGGGTACAACACAAAACATTTGTCTTTTAATCAGCACACTTTTTACATTCGCTTTAATTTCATAGTAAATAGGACAACTTTTACTCAAATTATTTGAATTCATTTAATGAAATAGGCTAAATACGGTTTAATAGGTTTTTTTTATTTTTATTATCATATTATGTTAGACAGGTTAAAAAAAAATCACAATATTTTTGGTTATGTCATTTATTTTTATGTATTTATTGGACATCGAGTGCTTTGGATTTCACAATCGTGGCCCAATAGTGGAAACATTCCTACCTCCTACCCTGACTGACTGACACGCTCTCTGGACTCGATTAGTTTGGGCTGTTTAGTTCCAAGGCAGGGTTTAGTCAACAGTCTACTCTGTTCATACTGTATCCTGCTTTAGTTTTCTGGCATATTGAAGCTAAATTAGAGTCTGGTTCTGATCAGTGTTGAATGTAAATTCTTTAGCACTTTTTCCATAGTCTCTGGATTTTGATCAGGAGGTTTCTACTCGACAGAAGTGTCAGAAATCATTTCAGACTTTAGGACCAGGAGTGACGAATCTTCAGCATCCTTCCTGAACTCTGGGTCCTGCAGAGCACCGAGACTCTGCGGGACTCCGACGTTTCTTTTTCAGCTCTCTTTAAGTTCAGGTGTTGAGGTCGGCTCCCCTGTCGGCTCTCTCTGAACCTACGCTGCTCCTTTAACCAGCGCCGCTGTCTTGGCGGCGCTTTTCCTGCTCGGGGTTGTTAAGTCGCCGTTGCTTTCCTCTGATCTGCTTTTGCATCAAAAGAACAAAATTTGCAAGCAGCTGTTGATCCTGTAGGCTCGCCACCTAGCGTCAGCTCCCTGCAGGTCTTTTTATCTGTAATGAGCAGGACCTCAGCTGAAGAAAGGTGGCGGAGATGCTTGATATCAGAGACTGATGATTCAGAGCTTCATGCTTCCTCTTTAATGAACATACTTCTCTCATTATATTCTGTTAACACTCTGCTAATCGTTTTCAAAAGGTTAAAAATGTACTTAGGGATTTTTGTTTATCCTGATTTTCCTTTTTTTTTCTTGCTGCAGGTGTCGTTGCTCAGAAAGTGCGAGTGGAGGAGGAGCTGGAGGCATATCCCACAGAGTCTGTTGATCTGCGCTGTGAATTCGTCGATGGGGGAAGTTTAACCAAGCTCACACAGGTTAGCATTTTTTTTAAAATCGCTGAGTTTTGAGTAGCTTTGGATGCTCAGGCTTTGATACAGGGTGAATTTCTGAAGGTTAGGAGGGAGGACTGGATTATTTTGGGTCCAGAATTCCTCCATCTCCCGAAAACCTTCAAAGAATCTGCAGTAAACATGTTATTCTGAAGAAGATATCGACTTTCTTTAGAAAATAGCTTCTTTTATGGCTGTAAAGAGCAGAGTTTTTTTTTTTTTTGGAAACCCGAGCAGCCTCCACGGCAGAATAAAGGCTGATTCTGGGAGGCTGCTCCATCAGTATGAAAAGAAAAATAAAGCAACAAACCTGGTGGATGACTGGAGGAATATCCTGATGGATCAACATCAAGTCAGAGGAGCACCATCTATACAGAACCACACGTCAGTGAAGCTTTCTGTAAGCGTTTAGAACAAAACATTTCAGTTGTGAAAACTGTAAGTTAATCAGTAGTTGAAGTAGTTAAAGTTTTTTTTTTTTTTTTGTAGAATTTGTATCGAGCTGTTTTTTTTTTCCCCCAAAGTCTCAATCAGAGCATCCCTTAACATTTATCTGGACATCTGATCTCTGCTCATGGATTTAGTTCAAACCTTTCTATAAATTAAACATTGCACTGCAAAAAGGGAACTAAAAGTTGGTAAATTCTTCTTGAAATTAGTGTATTTTTCATTTATTTGAGGCTGTAAATCCGACTATTTGCCAATTGAATAAAATTTTTGCACTTAAAATAAAAACAATTCATCTCCATCATCTTATTTCAAGTGTAGGATGTCTAATTATCTTATTTTAGGGGTAGAAATTCTCATTCCATAGGCAAATAGTCTTATTTATCTGCTCAAATCAAGTAAAAATATATAAAGTTTAGGAAAATTTTACTTACTTTTAGTAATCTTTTTACAGAGGGTTCTTTGGTGCAGGCCTCCATACATTCTGGGATGACATATTTCATGGTTTGAATAAAAACAGGTTTTGTATGTAAATCAGGGGATTTAAATAAGACAAGAAAATGGCCAAATACACATAATATTGACAAGGTTTTTGGGTCCTATGCCTTTAATAACATTCCGCCTTTAATACAATTTTTTTTTTTTTTTTTTTTAAATAACACAGCTACAACAACTTAAATTCTGCTGTGAAGGCCTTGAGTTTACTCAACCTGCCACAATCTGCAGGTGTTTGGGTTTTCTTTTGAGTTCATCTTTTCAGTATTTCCTTGTTGTTTTTTTTTAGTTCATGTGTTTTTGTCTTTGTAAATTGTATATTACTTCTGTTACATCTGTTAGATTGGTTAGATAGTTTCTGTGTATCCCAGTTGACCCCATTCATGTTAACTAGTGTCTCTTCCTCAGTTTCCCTGCACTCCGTTTGCTGCTTCATGTCATCTCCTGACTTTACTCGCCTGCATTCAGTGTCATTCTCCACTCGTCCCTCAGTATGATAAACTCGGTTCTCATTGTTCCCTGCTGGATCCTTCTGTTAATCTGGTCTGTATCCTGTTATCATGTGCGTTACTTTGTCTGTTACTCCCCCGTGTTACTGCCTATTTCTCCATCCACGCTCCATGTTATGTAAGTTTTTACCTTTTTGTTGTCAAACCCTTCCACTCATCCCGTCGGCACGTGGGCCCGGCTCCCAAACCCCAAACTCTGACAGAACCTCCTTCCTATACAACTGAAATATCTGGAAATGCAGCAATGTTCTAATGAGCTGGAGACAAGAAATGTAAAAGAAAAAAAAGCAGCCTTTGGCATTGATGTAACAAAATGAAAAATCATAGCAGAATAAGCCCTAATCTACCAGATGTTCTGCAGGGCTTTCATTCTACAGCATAAATAAACACTCCCACACTTGCATGGAAAGGCGCCATGAGTTGGTGTTTTGTTAAAATGTCCTCTTTCTGCTGAGTGAGTGTGTACATGCATACACCCCTGCTGCTAAAACAAACAGCTGCTCTGTTGTGTGGAGAACAAAGCCGTTCCACACGTCTGTGTTTGTACCTCAGGTCGACTAAATAATTGGCTTGGTCAACAAATCATGTTTCATAAACTTTGGAAAATAGAGGAATTATCGGCCGTTGGCAGCCGCTGTTGTCACGTACAGGTACATGCAGAAACATAACTGTTTATATGGTGTTCTGTACATAAGTCAAGGTTATTTTCTGTTCTTTATATCAACAATTTAAATTTTAAACACATACATCATCTTATAGATTTGTACATAAAACTGGATTCGAGGACCAGAGGAGAACCCATTAATTTATACAATCCAATGTAAGATAATTATAAAATTTAACAGAATTTAATACAAGGAATGATCACATTTGTTAACCTAAACTCATTTCAATTAAGTAAATGTTATTTTAAATTTTTAAAGAGCCAATTATTTAAAAAATACTTCTTAAGGTACTTTCTGGGACAGACTGCTATCGCAAAATGTGTTTTCAAATTAGTCCCATCCTAATTAAATCCTGTAGTTACAACGCTCTTAAAGTTACTTTATAATGCCAATCAGTTGACAGGTTTCTGTCCAAAAGAGCCAACGTTATTACATAAAGTCACTAACTTTGCACTAATCCGTCCTCATGAGCAAGCATGAGGCGACAGTGGAAGGAAATGACTCTTCCAGCAGAACCAGGACCAGGGTCGGTATTAGTGGTCGTCTGCGGGGACGGATTGGGTTAACCGACTGGAAAACGGCAGTCTTACACCACGTGAAATGGGCTGATCAGATGCTGTGAACAATGCAAATAAACTCTCAAAATGCCTGTGCAAATTCTCAGTTACCCGAGTCATCGCAGCAGCAAACAGGATTAAGTCGTAGGCAAAGGAACCATCGCTCAGACTGCAGGTCGCCCAAGAGCGATAAACCAGAACTGACAAAGACTCCTGGATAGGTGTTGAACAGTTTTCAGAAAAACTTCAGCGAAAGTCCAGTTGCTTACAATATAAAGATGCTGAAAATCCCCCCAGTCAATATGAAGGAAATGTTTAACGTTCTTATTTTAGGTGTTGGAGAAATGCAGATGTTTGTCCTCTTCATGTGTTAGAAAATTATCTTCTCTGACAAAAACAAAGTTAACCAACCAGGAAGAAAAAAATGTGATTTACACATAGTTTGGTTCACATTTAGACCACTTTCTATTATTCAGAACCTTCAGTGACTTCGGTTCTGATCCCAGTTTGGACCATTCGACTTTTATGAAACGTTACAGATCCTGAACATGGTGAACCAATCAGAATAAGTTTGAGGACCTGCTGTGAATGTATTTTCATTTGCAACATAACCAGTATTAAACGGCTGCTATGAATCTCTGCTGGGGTCAGAATAAAACATCCCAGTGCAGACAGCAAATTTTTCCTCTTCATAAAATAGTCTGGTATAAAAACACAAAAATGCAAAAGCTAAAAATGACGAGGAGGTGAAATGATGAGCGCCTGTCCCTGAAACACCATCAGACATGTAGAGACTCCACATTATAAAAGCTGCCGAGAATCAGATGATCACCACTTTCCCGTTATCCCTTTACAATGTTTGTTTTATCGGTTCTCCAGGAATAGTGACGATTTCTTCAGAAAATAGACTTTGGCAGCTTTTTCTCCTCCCTCTCTGTCAGATACCTTTCCATTTTCACTAGATTTCACTGAATACGTGAAGTCAAACTAGATGAACTGTTTGCTAGTTCAGTTGGATCTTGGGGGATCGGCTGCCCTCAGGCTGCTGGATGGAATCAATAGGTAATTTGCTCACACACAAAATCTGAAATTGCGTGTGGATTCATTAGTCCTGTGTTATATTTCCCCCTCGCAATCAAGAAGTGGAAAGGGAGTCTCATCTCCTTATTCCGTGGCGTCAGGTCTGTCCTCCTGTTTGCAGCCCTTTCTGCTTTTTGCCCCCCAGGCTGTCGTGCGTTTGGATGTTTGCTAAATGTGTATTGATGAACTGTATTTCCTCCCTTTCCTGCTCTCCCACTTTAGCCAATATTGGCTGTCTTTTTGAAAACAGCAGAGAAAAATGAAATCAATGTGGGAAAGCATCACAGTGTTCTCCCTCAGGGCAGAGTCTCAAACACTGGCTGCACATATCGATATTTGTCACAATCAGAAATCTCACAAAGAAAAGCTTATAATGGTCCTTGAGAGGGAATCTGTGAGCGAAACAAATCTTTTATTCAGTCCCGTAAAGGATTTATGGCTCCTTACTGTAAGTGCCTCCTTTTTTTTTTACCACTTTTGACTAATTTTGATGGATCTCTGTACGTTAGAGTATCATTGAAACATTTATATATTTAAGTGCTTAAATAAAAAAAACTAAAACGTCTTTACCTTTACAGTGATGTGCTGAAGCTTGAGGATACATGGCAGGAGTAGTCTGTAGGGAAATCTATCGAAATCACAGATTAGTAAGGCTACAGGATAGTTTAGAAGACAATGTCAGACCACAAAACGTTAGGTTTTTGTGTGGAGGTCTTGTGCACGCTGCCATTCGCTCTCTGCCAACAGAAACTAACGCTCTGATGTTTCTATGGATGCAGAATTTCCTGACTTCAGCAGCGGTGGGATAATCAAAGTCATCCCCCCTGAGTCATCCAATGAGCTGACAGATTATTGAATGTTGTCGTTTAGAACAATCCAACCAACAGATAATGTCTGAGTGTGTAGACTAATTAAGGTTAACCTGGCCAAGAACCTACAACTGTCCAACATCTGACTTTATTTGCTTTAAGCTAGATATTTCTGCTGTTAACTGGGAGAACTCTGTGTCCAGTGTGCCAAGAATTACAACAAAACAAAGAGTTAGCGAGGTAATGTTAGCATCATTGTAAGGCTGGACGATATTGAAAAAAAGTTTATCGATTTAAAAAAAAAAAGAGCATATTGATCGATATCAATAATTATTGAAAATATTTAAAACCATATTTTATGTGCAGCTCTGCCTGGACATTTTATGATATTTCTAAATGATTTAATTTTAATAAAGAACACAAATGCAGAATTCCAATTAAATCTTTATTTAACCAACTTTTTTAACCATAACAGATTTTTAAGAAAAATAACTTAAGAGACCTGAGTTATGTTATTAAATACTGTCAAAGAATAAACTAAAGTAACCAGTAAAATGACCAAAATAAATATACCAAATAAATAAATAAAATAGCCTATTTAGGTAGGAATAGTACACTAGTTACTTCTCAGGTTTCATAATTGAGAGGCTGATGCAGGGCTGAGGTCCGAGGTTGTGGCGTGTAAGGATGCAGACTGCAGCTCATTCTGCACTGATTCTCTGCACTAGTTGTACAATTTAGGGAGCGCTGTTAGAGAAAAACTTGCATCCCAAAGCTTTATATCGCCGATCAAGAGTGGCGAGTAGATGTTGAAAGCCAGGTTTTTCAGCTGCAGACAACAGCATCATATCCGCAGAGTCGCGCTGCTGCGGGTGTGAGCGGCTTACGTGATGAAACAAGTTGGTTGCGTTACCAGACTCTGTTTTTACCGGTTCCTTGGAAGTTTTACAAATCACTGATTTATTTCTGTCAGACTGGCGAACTAGTAAAACCCCGCTTTGGGACCGTTTCCACCGCCGCTACTTGCTGCGACATATTCACGTGCTCTGTGTTGTGATTTGAGAGGGCGGCGCTTTGTGACGGCGTGCCTGGGTCCGCGATTACGATTGGTCGAGAGGAAGTAGTGACTGTAGCATCAACTAATATGATAGGCTGAAGGGAAGGAAGGAAAACTGTCTTTATATCGAACTTTTATCGACCGTTTTTTTTCCTATCGTGCCACACGTCTATTGTTCGATATATTGTTATTGAATTATCGTCCAGCCCTACATCATTGCATATAAAACCATGAAACCCGAGTTTATTAAAGATCAGTGCTGTCCCAGATCAGCCTTTTATGAGCACTAATTCTTAGTTCAGTTTATTGAACTAATAAATGTTCATAGTTCATCACCTGAACCAGTGGTTCCCGACCCTGGTCCTCAGGGACCCTGTCCTGCACGTCTCCTTGCTGCCACACCGCTGACTTAAATGAATGTATAACTAAGAGGTTTCTGCAGCTTCAGTGGCTGCAGAGGAGTTCATGCTATCAGTTGAATCAGGTGATCTGGAACAGAGACACATTAAAACATGCAGGACAGGGGTTCTTGAAGACCAGGGCTGGGAACCACTGACCTAAACGGTCTGAGTTTCTGGTTAATAAAATCCTGATTCTGTTTAAATGGATCAACTGACAACATCTTTACTCACATGAGTTAAAACAAAACCTGTGCCATTATTTCCCGCTGTACTGAACCAGGATGCTCAAGTTAGAAGTGAGTGAATGTGTTACGCAGCAGCTTCCTGTTTGTCCCTGCAAACCGCTGCAGACTGCGGTGCTCTAACTACGGCTGCAGGGCGGCTCAGCTACGTTTTTAAGAACGGATAGACGTAAATGTGTGTCTGCAGCAGGCTGAACTCTGCACACACAGACAGGCATGGAAACACAGCAGTCACCAAGCGCTCACCCTTTGGGGTAAATGTTCGTCTCTGCATGATGAAGCTAAAGTTTGTCCCCAACTCTAGGTTAAGCCCCTCCTTAGCAGGTCGCTAGCCATGCTCAGTCCAGTTCAGCCACATATTAACACAGTACCCCTACTTAATATTAAGCAAATATATCTAAAACATTTAGGAAATACCAATAAAACCTTTAGACATTCTAAAATGTGCCAAGTTTGGTCGAAGGTGATTAAGATTATTTGTTGAAATGCACCTTTTTATAGTTGGCAACCTGCACCTTTTGACATGAAGGAAGGAGAACTAAGGCTACGTTCACACTGCAGCCTGAAGTGACCCAATTCCGATTTTTTTTTTGCCCATATGCGACCTGTATCTGATCTTTTTATGACAGTCTGAACAACACAGATCAGATTTTTTCAAATGCGACCCAGGTCGCTTGGATATGTAGTCCTGAATCCGATACATATCTGATATTTTCAAATGCGACCTGTGTCTGTACGGCTGGGTCGCATTTATCCGCCCTACACGTCACCGATACTCGACAAACGTCACTATTCTGCGTCCTGCTATGCAGAAACAGGAAGAAAGACGACACCCATAGCGGACTACAATGAGAAGAGCAGTCAATGGAGAAAAAGCTCCGGTTAGAAAATAAATTAATGACCGCAAAATGCGTGCCAGCATTATAATCCATGTTTACTTCTGCAAACACTGAGGACGCTTGCTACGTGTGACGTCATCGTGTCCTCGAGTGCGCATGCAGGACACTTCGGTTGAACTCGTTAAGTTCACACAGGAGATCACATACAAGTCGCATATATTTGGAAATGTGAACGGACACGCAAAAAAAATCCGATTTCACAAAAACATCGGAATTGAGCATTTAGACCTGCAGTGTGAACGTAGCCTTAATTCTTCTGAAAGGATGCGGTCTCTGCTGGCTGGAACGTCTTTTTCACAATCAGTCTGTTCCAGATATCAGACGTCAGGGAAAAGCTGCACTCAGTTCAAGTTAATCATGCAATGAAGAGAGTCATTAAGTTAAATCTTCTCCAAAAAATGCAACATGGCTCACCATCAGTCTTTTTAATGTGTTTGTGCACATCATGTCAAATATGTACCAACACAAAATCATAACCTGATGAAATGTTCCCCTTTTTTATTCCGGAAATGATGGACAGGCAGGTTTGGTCAATCCCTCTGATTACATGTTCATCTGAGCACAAATAAACCATTGTGTGGCTTTCAGTGGGGAATGTGTTGCGTTAACCGGAGCCACTCGGTGATTATGGAGCACACAGCTTTTTACTTTCCTCCTCCTACACAGGTAAACATGCATCTTGTGATTCTCTGACGTCAGCCTTGCAGGCTCTGAAACTGACACTAATCTGCAGCGTGCAATCTCCCCTGTGCTCCGTCAACCTCCTCTGCATCTGCAGCAAAAGAAACATACTTAGAACTGTAATGATCAGCCAGATCATGTCAGAAGCTGATGTCATTTTAGTGGCAGAGGTGTTTTTTTTCTTTTGATAGAAAACCTATTGCGTCATCTGTTTACATTTCTGTTGTGAAATGAATGTTTTTCCATAACACTGTGGTGAGGTGTGTTTTTTTTTTAATCAAGGTTGCCATTAATCTCATTGCAACTTCTGGCTGGTAGACATGATTTATAAAATTCAATTAAGAATAAAATGCATTTCTTCTCTGTGTCGTGTCGTCTCTGCTCTTCTCCAAGTCAACGGAAAACGCCTTTTTATACATTTTTACGCATTCATATGTAATTAACTGCTTCGAATAGTCTGAAGACGAATAAAGGTATAATTTCACAGAAGTGTTTAATGACAGGAATAAGTACTTGTTATGCTTTTCTGCTCAGCAGCCTTTATTCGTCTAATCCCCCCCCCCCCAGGTGTCGTGGATTTGGGAGCCGGTTGACGGACAAAGGGACAACATCGCCGTCTTCCACCCGCTCTACGGACAAAGTTTCCCCAACATGGCCTTTAAGGATCGGGTTATCTTTCTCCACAAGGAGCTGAAGATCCCGTCCATAAGGATTAATAACCTGCGCATGTCCGACGCCGGGCGCTACACCTGCGAATACGCCACCTACCCGTCTGGAAACGAGCAGGGAACCACCACGCTGACGATGCTCGGTGAGTGCAAATGATCCGAAACAGCTCACTTATGGATAAATATTGGTCACATGTGAATGATTAAGGCACTAAAATCCTCGGTGTAGTTTTTTTTTTTTTATCACAGGGCTGGTGCAGAGCTTTTAAAAAAAAATCTCCTCACCGTTCAGCTCTCCGCTCCACCATCCACTTATCTCCACTTTTTAAAACAAAAAGGTTCCCTATGGACCCAAAGTCTTACAAGGCTAAATTTAAAGCGCTGCCAAATGTTCTCAGGGTTTATCCTGATAAAAAAAAAAAAAAAAATGCCGCATAAAATACTGGAACAATTTGCTGGAAATACTCCTGATTCGACTCCTGGGGCTTTCTAACTTTCTGTCGGTTTGTGAGGGAAGGCTCACAGGTAATTTAGGTAGAGCTGCTGATGTGATGGGATCACAGGGTAATTTGGAAGATAAGATAACCTGCAGCCGTTTTATTGCAGAAGTTAGTAGCAACGTTTTCATGGAGGACTTCTTGGCGATCTACACCATGTGAATGGAGAACAGAGGCCGATTTTTAGACTCTTCTTCTGTGACTCCAGCTTCTAATACGGAGTAAATCTGCACCCAGACGGCAGAGATTTAGATTCACCGGCATTTTGCCCTCCTCTTTCTGTACAGATATGTTATATGTCGTATTTTGTAACAGAAAATTACGACTGCTTTTGGTCCATTCTGTGAGAAATGGTCCAGATCTGACAGCCAAACAAAGCAAAAGGTGCTCTGGCACGGTAACACCTTGTCATCCCAACACGTCCAAGCTGGGAAATGGCCTCTCCTACATTTTATGCACCAATCAAGCATAACATTATGGCCACCTGCCTAATGTTGTTTTGGTCCTGCCTTCTGATGCCAAAGCAGCCCAGACACATGTGACTGCGGTCCTGCGGGGGGGGTCGGTGTCCTGCAGCTTTCGGATGCGTCTCTGCTTCAGCACACCTGACTCTAACAGGAGGTCATTAGCAGAGCTCTGCAGAGCTGCACCGCGCGCCGTTTATCCCGTTTGAGACGGGCGTGTGGGGCAGGGGGACGCGTCTAACGGGTGCAGGACACCGATAGAGGCTGAGGCCGACGCTGTAGACCCCCGAAGGGGTGCTGTGGTTTCTGGCACCGCGACGTTAGCTGCAGAACCTTTCCATTTGGCTCAGAATAATTAAGGCGCTGCGCAGACACGCTGCCACTGCTTCCCACAACGCTCCACCAGCGACCCTGACAGGACGCCGCTTTGAAGATAAACCAGCTTGGCCTTGCTCCAGAAGTTCCCAGCATGCCTCTCATCTCCTGGGTGGGGAGTTGTGGGGGGGGGGGGGGGGGGTCTCAGAGGCTATTAGATGTAATGTGTGGCCCACTATGTTCTTAATGCGTCCCAGAAGAGCAGAAGAGTGTTTCTCTTTAATTCAGTGTTTCTGCGTTGTCTGCTTATGTCGTTTAATGATTTATGCAGAAATGTTTCATAAATATTAATTATGTATCATTTTGGTCGTAAAGTTTGGTCTTAATTGTGTTTGCTCCGTGACACTAAAGACGTTGAATCTGAATCAGTTGAATTCTAACACACTGTTCTATGTGAAGTCACCCTAACACGTCTTAGTACCGCCTAATAACACTTTATTCTCAGGAACACAGATTAATTGGCTACCCATTGATGTTGTTAGTGCCATAATGGCTGCTATTTGTTGTCAAGCACTTATTAACTGCTTCTTCTAACCCTTAATAATGGAGTTTTCTAAAAAATAAATAAAAATAAGCAGCCATTTCTGGTATGTTTAGACTTAGACTTTGTACATACAAAACGACAAAGTCTGACTGAGTGCATACAAAATCACATTTTGTTGCATACAGCTTACGACAATGTAATGAGTTTGCAATTGAAATAAAGTAACATTACAATACAAAGTGCAGCTGTGATAAGAATGAAAATGTAATGAAAAACAGTTTTTAAAAAAGTGTGCAGAAGAATGTTCAACCATGTTTATAGTGCAAAGATAATGGTGCAAAAAATGCAGTAAATGTTCAGTTGTGTTCTTTTAAATTTAGATGGATTATAAAAGTTCAGCAACGTTGGCAGTTCAGAATAATGATGCAAAATGGCCTTAGTATAGTATATCTATACTATATGAGAGGTTGCTTCAATATTATTACCAATCTTATTAGGCTTGGCTAAATGCGCGGCTTATAAAGGCTTAATAACAACTCCTGATAACACCTACAGCTATAGTTTGCTGTTTTGTGAAATAAGAAATTTTACAAAAAAGTTTCAGGATATTTCACATTGCTTTAGATACAGAAGAGTTGATGTTAATTTTCACTATTCATGTATTACAAGTAATATTCCAGAAAGAGAGGGAAAAAGCCGGGTTATTGTTGTAACTATTCATAATTTAATTAGGATATATTGACATCTGATGTTTTCTTTGTGTGATGAACTGAGCTTTTAAATTAACACGTTTGTTTAGGTGCAACCTGTCAGTCAGTTCAATTAAACGTGTTTTAAAAAAATTGTTATCAAGTGTAAACAATAGAATTTACTTTTGGGAAGCTGCAGTATGCAGAATTATTGCATAACCAAGGACTAAATAATTAGCTATAAGCAAAGCTTCACTTCAGAACAGGGAACTCATTCTCGCTCATAAAGGATTAACTGATTGCTGCCAGGCGCCATTAACACTGGTGGTTTGCTGTTTTGTTAAATAAGAATAGAAAGCATGTTGTAGGTTTGGTTAAGGCAGAAAACTATTCTCATTGTATTACTCCTTAAGCTAAATATGGAGCAGAGCCTATTAAGATCAGATTTAATATGCAGCATCCTCTCTAATTACCTTTAACAGCCCATAATTAGCTGACTACTTGGAGAAAACTCTTAACATCTGTCCTATTGTAGATCTGTGTCAGTTACAATAATAAACAGCGGCTTAATAAATATTGATGAAGAATTAATGTCACTAATATACATATTAGATTGCTAGTTGATGGTTGGTATGTTTCCAACAATTAAGGAGTCAACAAAGTCAACACTTGGAGATCTTTATTATTTTCAATACATGCGTATAAACCTGTGCAGATGCAGTTTAGTAGGAAATATACAGGGTGTAAATTTCAATGGCAGGATGTCAGTGTGTCACCAAGAATGCGATGAAAAGATATAAAAGGAAGCAAGGATCACATCTGCAAAATAACTTTATTCTGATTCTGTAGCACGCTGTAAATTTATACACCCTCATCCCAATAACACATGGAACAGCGCCACATCAACCCATATCGTTGTGAAATGATGTTTTTTGATTATGAATATGACAATTATAATTAAAAATCATAATAATTTCTAACCACAACCAACAATCACCCATAATATATATATTTAAAGTAAACTAAGGGCTATTTCAATAAAATTACCAGAAGCATCTGGATGTTCTAACTTTTGTTGAAATTTCGGATTGGTCTCGTCCTCCTGGTAATTGCACCAAACCACCATAGAATGTGACTTTTCAACTATTAACTCCATAAGGGATAATTCTAGCAGTAATCTTCTGACAGCAAATCTCTGATATAAAAATAATCAATAATAAGTCTTCTTATTTTATCAGTTTATTAAACCAAATCGCCCAGATAAAACCAAGACTATTTGCTCCTTAACCAGCTAGAAACCCACCTCTACTAGGTAATAATTAAAGGTAAAATGCTAAACGATCAATTGAGAACCAGTGAGCAACTGAAAATGTTGAAGTTGGCTGTTCAAGACGCTTCAAATAATTTTGTGTGGCCACTCCAACAACCGTGGAAAGGAGAAAATCTGGCCTCCAAGCAAAGCTGGAAGGTGCAGATGGACGATTTATCTTTTCCACGCACAGAATCTTCTTAGAAAAATCTTTGGTACAACAGAAGATGATTTCTTATTTACTAGCCAGGTTGATTTAGTGGTAAATATAATCAGAAAGATCACAAACTTTTACTCAAAAGCAGACTTGGGTGCTCCTGCCTCCTCCAGTGACCTGTTGCTGCTGCTGAGGTGAGACTAAAAAACTTCCTCTAACCCTAAAATATATACAAAAATCAGACCATTTGGTTAATTTCAGCCAAATGTTCCGTCTTTAATTGATCATTGAGCAGATAAGATGGGGGGAGGGGTGGCCTAGTTGTCAGGGTAGGGTGTTTGTGTCCTGGGAAGGCTGCAAGTTTCCCGGTTCAAATCCCATAGACTGCCACTCTGGGCCCTTGAGCAAGATGCTTAGCCTCAAAATGCTTCCCAGGCACGGAGCACCGGCAGCCCCCTGGTCCAGAATGGATGCTCTAAATGCAGAGGAAGCATTTTATTGGAATGTACAAAGTTGCAATGACAAATTAAGTGTATTATTAGTATTATTACTATTATTATCATTAAATAAAGAAAAAGACATGCTTTTTTTTCAATTATGTAGAAAAAAATAAATTGTGTTCTCAGCTTTATGATGGTGGCCCACATTGCAGCAGGTTTGACCACCATTGATGTTTGCAACCAGGGCACTTATGGTGCCTCATAAGTTTGTAAAAGCAGATCTGGCATATTTGAATATAACTTAACATTGTGTTAGAGAGCAAAGTATAAGACAATAAACGGCGGCTTAATGTTAACTTTTACCCTCTGCATTAGTAATTGTCAGTGAACTGCAAAGTGGCAAACACTTAAAACGCAGTTATGGTAGAAAACGCCACTGAAGCTGCTTCAAACTGAGTGGGTGTTAGAAGGCGACGCATACTTTTTGTAATCTTAGACTGGCGGTACTATTTTTTATAATTTTTTTTCCATTCGGCGTGTCCAAAAGGATATGAGAATAGAGTTTTTTTTCGTCTCGCTGCAAAACGACCCGAGGAGGCTACATGCTGAAGAAACGCTTCATTTGATTGTTGCACTGAAGTGCTCCATCCACACATTAAAAATTAGTCCTGCAAGAACAAAAGCCTGAGTAATTCAGCACTCAGAGCAGAGGCAGACGCTTGAACATAATAGACTGTGAACTGAATAGTCGGAGCAGTTTAATATTCTCCAGATGCCTGACGCTTTTGTTCTTTACTTGTTCGTCAGGGTGGGATGGGATTTTTGAATTCTTGTTTTCTGTTTTGTTGGTTTATTTTTGCAAAAGGAACATAATATTAGACATTACTGTCGCTGAACCAGTCCTTGAACCTTTCTTCTCTTGGAGGGAAGCAGACGAGACGATATTTATTAAACGGGTGCTCTTAAGCAATGTTTAACAAATAGATTTGTGAATATTTTACCTCCTGCACAAATGGCTGAAGCCGAATATTTAGTACATACTCTGTGTAAACATATACATAAGCCTTTTTATTCACCTCTGGATATAAATCAGGCTAAATGTTTACGTCATGAATCATTTCGTGGCTAAATGGCAGAATAATTAGAGAGTTTTTGCAACATTCCTTTAGAATTTGGGAGAATTGCTTATCGGATTATCTGACTTGGGCCAAATCTTCCTCAAGCTTCTGAAAGTAGTTTGCTGGAATTTTCCTCGTGACAGATCTGCTGTTAGCAGGTCAGGTTTATGGGCCTTGTTCACACACTACTTTTTATAGAGTGAAGCTTATGATGCCATGACATCATAATCATCTGGACTTTCCAAAGTGTTTAAAACCAACTCGCAGCGACTAGTGGTCATTTTAACTCTAAGGCCTGTGTGCCTGTTTTGGCTGCTTTTAAATGCTGCTGAATGTGTAATATGCCATGTTTAGTATTTGATTTCTAAGCACAGGTTTAGCAATATGATTAGATTTTATTTTTCTGTTTTTTGTGTGTTTTTAAATCGACAGCATCAATGTTCGCATCATATAAAGAATCAGAACTGAAACTATTGAGTATTTCACAGTTAAAAATAATGATCAAGTGTTTTGGAACTTGTAAAAACAAACATGGATAATATGTAATATACAAAGATATAATAAGATAAGTTATGTAATATACAAAGGTATAGCTGAAATACATATTAAAATATATAATATAAATATATATATATGCTGGAAATATAGATACATATGTTTAAAACAAATGCACAAATATTTACAAAAGAGGCATGATATAACTACGTTGACATCAGCTGATGTTTGTCATTTTTTATTATATCTGTATTGATCCCACAAGTAAAACTGGGCTGTTATAAAAAAAATTATAAATTAAGGTTAAATCCACATCATTGTTGCTGTTTGTGTATGGGGGGGGGGGTAGGGTTGTCTATGGTGGTATGTGTTTGGTCATGTGACTTAAATCAAGTGATTTAACTGAAGCAGAGAAGCAGTCAGCGGTGTGCTCGTTTTATTCATATACATAATACTGTATGTATAATATTGGTAATTATCGGTGCATCCCTAGCATTTACCCGGAAAATGTTCCGTATTTATTGGTATTTCCTATTATTGGTATTATTCATCCTGTCTGCTGCAGTCTGTGAGACTCAGAGTTCTTCTGGCTTAAATTTCTGCATCACACTACTTCTAACATTGCTACCATGCAGACCCCCACTTCTCTCCTAATTTAAGGCTAAACATAAGTCAACTCGTTCCAACACGTGTGGCAGTTGGTCTTTGGACTTAAAGCTTGGAAATGAAAACTTCCAGGTCCAAATGGGACAATGTCTCCCCCTCCACGCATGAAGCTGCTGCAGAGCTGCAGAGCTCTTTTAGTGACAGACTGCTGCATCCCAGATGCTCTAAGGAGCGCTTCTGTTGATCGTTCCTCCCGGCTGCAGTCAGACTCTATAATCTTAGCTTCCCACAACAGACATAATGTTGAAATCTTACTAATTGTTGCACCGGTCATAACCATTAACTGTTGACACTGTTCTAAGATACTAACATACCTGTCTACATCAGGGGTGTCAAACTCATTTCTATATAGGGCCACTTTGGCATCATGAAGTCGCTAAAAGGGCCGGTTGCACCTGTATAGATGATACTTTTGATTTCATAATTTAATTTCTGCTCACATAGAAATATAAAATATGCACAGTAACATAAAAGCAGCACCTTAGACACAGTTTATACAGTTTATCTGCAAAAAAGTTGATATTGGGGTGAGTTACACTTTGAAGTCATTCTGAATCACTTCTTCTCTTTTTGGACATGTCTTGTTGTTTTAATGTGTTGTGGGAAAAACTGACATCTAGTGGCAAGATGCTGTTACTACAGTTAAAAAAACAAAACATCCACACTTGCTACAGGAGGCACAGTTTTAGCCACTTTATACAATTTAAAAGTATAGATGCCTCTACTTCATGACATGATATGTCATTTTTGACTCATGAGGGCCGGATTATTGCCTTGACGGACCTTATTCGGCCCGCGCACCTTGAGTTTGACACATGTGGTCTAAATCATCCATATCGTTGCACAGGCTTTAATTCAGCCATTAATTATTTACACCATACCCAGATGCTAAGGTAACACCTTAGATAGGATGCTGCTGGACTATGCTACATAGTGCATATTGTATAAGCGTCATACGTTATGGAAACTGTACGGATGGAAATATTGCATATTCTATTATCGTGTGTTATGTAAATAGGCTGGGGTTATTTTTCCACTATGAAATAAATTAGTTTTTGCTTTGGTCGATTCATTTATTTACCCTTATAATCTACTCTTGGTGTTTTTTTTAGAGCAAACTTTAGATTAGACAGTTTGCTTTTTTTTTTTCTTGTATATTTTTCCTCATCACTAATAATTGCCTGTTTGCCACTGTCACATTTCCCCATTGAGAGACATTAAAGGAATTCTTATCTGAAATCTCCCTAAAATTCAGACGGCTAGCGTTGTTGCTCCACAGAGAGGTTCATGGTGTTCCTGCACCAGCTGCAGTCTTTCTTTTGCAACTTTTCCTCCTGGTTACCCAGGAGTTTTTTTTTTTTTTTTTTTTTTTTTTACCGTTTCTGAAGTTTGACTAAATCGCCATTAGACTCGGTGTCTCCATGTTGTTCCCGTGACAAACTGGTCACTGTCCTTGGGTTCCCCCATTGACCGTAAACACTTACTAAAGACACATGCACAGGGAAAAAAAGCAAATGGATGAAGATGTGGAACTTAATAATGCTGAATAAAACCCTTAAAATAAGCAGCACACGTAGAGCATCCAATTTTCTTAGATTTCTTAATTGATTTTAAGAGGTTTTTTTTTGGTATAGGGTACAGGAGTTAATACCAATGGGTTCTTGTTACGGGGATTATAGGAATAGGGGTTAAAGGGTTGTAGGGCTGTCCCAGAGAACAAAGAACACAGAAGGTGCTTCATTTTGTGGTTCTGTAAAAGAACCTGCAGATATATCCTGGCTGACGCTCAGAAGGATCTGGGCTAAGCCTCCTAACTGCTGCCTCTGTTGGCACGGAGCGCGGGCAGACTGGGAAATACCTGCTGGAACGCTCTCTCGTCTTTTTGTGTGGATCTGAGGCGGTGCCAACCTCCCTGAGACTCAACCTGGCCCGACTGAAAAGCATTTGGCAAAGCGTAAACCTCGAAGTCACTGGAGAACAGTCATACTCTATCTTCTAGGAAATACAAACCGCATGAGCCAATCACATTAGACCTTATTGAATCCACAGCTGCTGGAAGCCAATCATATTACACCGTATGGGATATTGAACCTTGGGCCCCCCGATTGTATCACAACTTATTTAAGTATGAATGCGTAATCCAAACGGCACTTATTGGCTACGGCGGCCCAGCCAGCCAATCTGGTTAGCTGTTATTGGAGTAGGAATTTAAAAAAAAGCCTCTGGTGTGGCAGTGATTGATGACATATCATCCTGGATGGGGACCATACATATTAAGTGGCAGCCATATACATTGCATCTTATTGGATTTAGTGAAGCTAGCAGGACAGAAATATGACTGCGGGTGAAGGCGAGGGGAGTACATCAGATGTGATATAGATATAGAGCCTCACTGTTTCAGAGGAGAGGAGGGTGCTAATCTACTGAGAGCAGCTAATTGCTCTTTTTTCTCATCAGTTATTTTTAAAACTACCCTGTTTGGTTTTTATTTTGGTTCGTTTGCTAGTTGAATGTCTTAAAAAGCTGAGGTAGCATTTACTGTGAGAAACATTTCCTCTCCAAACGGTTAGTTATAGCTGCACAGAAATCACAATCAGGTAAATCTGCCATCTTCACAAACTAGCATAACATTATGACCACTGAGAATGGAAGTGATGAGGATTTATCTCTGCATCCTTGCACCCGTCGGTGTTAATAAGTAAGAAACAGTGTTGAGGTGGGAACTCTGCAGTGGTCGGCATCTATCAAAGGGGATTCCAAGGAGGAAGTATAGATAACCTGCAGACAGACTCATTGGTGGTCAATCGGCGTGTTCCTTAACCCCAGAGCATCCCCCTGATGGCTTCCTTCAGCAGGATAAGGTGTTCTGCTGCAGAGCCATGGTTCCGGCATGCTTTCAGGAGCACATTAATACGTTTGAGGTGTTGGCCTGGTTGTTAAATCCCTCCTCCAACTCTGAATTCAGTGGAGCGACTCTGCGATACTCTGGAGAAATGAGCCCAATCCATAGAAGCCCAGACTGCTCAACTTACGGGACTTTCAGGATCTGCAGCTGAAGCTCCAGCAGGCCGGTCCAGAGCTGCAAAAGCTGTGCTTTCACTCCACTAGTAGGGCTGCATGACTTCACTAAAGTACCTGATAGTGATACCATTGTGGGAAATTGTCATAACGACATTAATCATGATCAACACGCGTTTTCTGGACACTTTTCTTTGTTTAGCATAAGAAAACGCTCCGCTACTCCCCATGAGCGCCAGCAGCTCCGACGTTAAAGATTTACTCCTGATATGGTCATTAAGGGTAGTTGAAGCCCATTCGACTTGCTAAATATATTCTAGATATGCAAACTATGTAAATCCTTCCAAGTATTGCATCCAATTTACTATATTAACTTTGCTAATGGTTAAAGTGGGGAGTCCTGTTTGGATTCTGCTAAATAAATTGACTCCAACAGCAAGAAAGTACCAACAAGTAAAAGAAAGTTACCTCCCTCCTGTTTGTTTTTTTGTTGGCTTACATCTCAAGGTAAAGGAGTACAAAAGATGGAAAGTTAGAGCTAATAAGATATCCGTATTGCAGCACAAATATACAACCCATAGATGTTTTTAAAGTATTTTCTTTTAGCTTTTGCATGACAGTGCAGGTAAAAACCCTTCCTAATAATTGCCTTTAAGGCACTTAGCTTGTACACCCAATTAATCCAGGCCCAAGTTATTGTATGGGAACATTTTTATAAGCCAGTAATGAGTTGTCAAAACATAATGCATGCCTATAATTGACAGATAAAAGATTCCCATGTTGCATATTCATGTATTGTTATGCGCTGACGAGGAGTAGCAGGAGCAGACAGATGTTTCGCGTGACGACGTCTATAAATGTGAGCGGGAACGCGTCGGGCTGAGAGGAGAGTTTTATGAACCTGGACAGCTGCTGAGACATGAATTCAAAAGCCTTCGCAGGATCCAGGAGCACGTATCGATTTTTGACGATGCATTCAGCAAAGGAGAAAATAACAGAATA
This sequence comes from Fundulus heteroclitus, assembly GCF_011125445.2. Lineage (NCBI taxonomy): Eukaryota > Metazoa > Chordata > Actinopteri > Cyprinodontiformes > Fundulidae > Fundulus > Fundulus heteroclitus. The sequence goes on along the minus strand of NC_046373.1, from coordinate 41,050,929 downwards.
AATCACCTGGCCGCCCTTCATCACAGCGCGGCGTGTTTAAGGAACGGAGAGAGGGAGGACACATCAATACGTGCCACCAGCCTGTTTGTTTTTATCCGCGCCCAAGACTCTCGTCTGTTGCCAAACGTCACACTTTGATCAGATTTTCTATTAAAAACCCACCAGATGATCCCGTTGTACCGCAGAATTATTAGTATTTTTGCTGGAGCGGGCTGAAGCATTGAGGGTCGTGTTTAAAGCCCAGACTCATGGGTTAGTTTAATCTGATTTGCTAACATATCAGTTTCAATTTTACCAGCGCAGCACACTCGCCCGGAGGCATTAGGGGGTAAATGGTTGAGTTATAATGACGGCAAAGGTTCATGTTGTCTTTACCCGGACAATATCTATGTTCAGCTGTTTTCTCCAACAAACTACCAGCTTTTTTTTTTTTTTTATATCTTAGGTGTTTTTTTTTTGTAATTGATCAAATGGGCCTTTTAATGATTTGCTTCCTGCTCAGTTGATCCTGTGACATAACTTCTGTGTTTTAAATTATTTTAGAAGGTTTTCCTTAAAAGCCAAAGTAACTTTACTGGTTCCTGTAATCCTCTGGAGGTGTTCCTGCAAAAATGATGTTTTTATTCCCTTTAATGTGTGCAGCATTTAAAACAAAGTGACTCTGCTTTGTCATATTTATCAAACTGATTTTAGATGCAGGGCTTAAAACGAGCATAATCAATGAAAATCTACTGTTAAATTCACATTTTTAGTCATGCGAGTCAGATAATAATCACAATAAGCTGAAATTTACTGTGTTGTATTTTAAGAACGATTACTTTACTCATAAATCTGTCTGTATATGGATAGCTCTAATTACATTTTCCTGTATATAATCTGGATCTATTGTCCCGAGATGACATTTGTTAAGAATTGACACCTTATGAATAAATGTATGGTAATTAAATTCTTGCCTTTTCAATGGTGTCCCCTGTTTAAATGGAATGATAAAATATGTCACACTTCGCCATCGGTGGCATTATAGCCTCTGTACAAACAAAAAAAATCAGCCTATTAATGCAGCCTGCAGGAGTTCTGCTGGTTACGATGGAGGAAAGATTTTACTAACCAACTTGACTCTGACTGCCTCACTTGTCAGAGAGGTGATGGCAAGGAGTTCACGATCTGAGACGAACTTAGATGGCTGGAAAACTTCCTGTGAAAGTGCCGACATTTTCTATCTTTCATTTGTTTTATAGTATTGGTGTAGTTGCGTTTTTACACTTTGCCCCTAGAGGGCATATAATTCGGCTCCTTGAAATAAATCGCTTCTAATTCCATGTTTTCACACAATGCCACCCAGACCTGATCATTAAAAAAAAGGAATCTGTCCATTCAGTTTAGCTCAGTTTGTTTAAATGTAGCCGGTTTACAACAAGGATTATATCACTACTCAGTGAATCAATTTAAATGGATTTAATTGACGATACAGTTCTGCAAAGTCTACCTTTTAATTCAATCAAAGTTTATAAATATTTAATTTAAGCTCAGATTATTATCCAAGTTAGTAAAAGGTTTGGCATGAAGTCACCTTGCAGCAATCCCTCCGCCTGAACAAGCATGTGGCGACAGTGGGCGGTTGCTTGCATGGCTTAGATGATTTTGCAGCAATCCCTCATGTTGAACAAGCATGTGGCGACAGTGGGCGGTTGCTTGCATGGCTTAGATGATTTTGCAGCAATCCCTCATGCTGAGCATGCATGTGGCAACAGTGGAGAGGAAAACTCTCCTTTCGCAAAAAGAAACCTTCATATCTTTGGTTTCTTTGATGAGTAATTTTATTGTTAAGCTGCAACCTCTTCTGTTTTTTCACCGAGGTAAAGGCAAAATTATGTAAAATTAACATATTTTTTTTTTGCACATTGGTTTTAATTTAAATAAATGCTAATCTAGCTGCAGTAATAGAAATCTGACCAGAGGCCTTTAGCAAACATTAAAACCCTTTGTCGTAGTTTTTTTTTTTTTTTTAAACCAGTCAGTGTATTTTCTGACTATTGCAGGAATCTTGTTCAGCTCACACGCGTTGATAGAGTGTGCTGTAGAGAGAGTATTAGAAGAAAAGGTGACTTTGTTTATCTGAATGAGACGTTGAGAAGCTTTCCAGCAGTCCAGTGAGCTCTGTTGGTTTAACTTCTCACTGGCCTTCTAATTGCTCTGTTGCTGGATCGCCTCAGGCTACGGTAAAGAGTAGGAGCTGCCTCCACTGGATGTAATGTCACAACACACAACAGGGACACATTCTGACTTCCCTAAGCCTCCAGATCAATCAGAACCCCTTTCAGCCACTCTGGTCTGCTTCTGACTTCCTGCTCCGCGACTCTTTCGCTGCGTTTCTTTCTTAGCTTTAATTATTTATTTTTCTGTCTCATTCTGCATTTGTTGCATTATTTACTTCTATTTTGTCTCATTTCCATCAGTTTTTCTCATCTCTTTTGTTACTGCTCTCCGCTGATTTCCTCCGGGTATCAGAGGGTTTTCGTATCTATTTAATGCTCTGAAGTCACCTAAATAGATGGAGGGTTAATAGCTGGGTTTATGAGATGGAATAATGAAATATTATGGTAAGGATTTAATACAATAATGTTAATATAAATAAAAAAACATTAATCTCATAGATGTAGATAGCTGGGACAGATGGTGTCATTCCCGTGTTCGTCTTACGACACCGATTCCCCTCCGTCAGACTGTAAAATGTAATTATCTCTAATAATTACACGTCTCCACCTTGGTTCTGTCGCTCAGCTCGACAAGAGCTTCCTGTTTGGCTCATTCTAAGGCCGTCGTTGGAACCCCGCTGAAATATCTCCTCTCCATGCGTCTAGTGTCAGCCCGGCAGACGTTTCCGTCAGTGAGGTGGAGCGAAACGTCCGGACTCTGGCAGCTGTTAAATAAGAACTCGACAAGATTGAAAAATGTACAATCCCATGATGAAACGGGCGCCAATCTGCACGCCACACGGCAGCTTCCATGTTCCGTCGATGCCGGTATCAAAGAAACGACACACGACACGCACCGCGGCGCCAGAGGCAAGGTGCTGATGTAAAACTGTGGCCAGAGTCAGAGCGCTGGAGGTGACTGACAAGCTCACATCAGAGTAAAATTCAGTCGTCTTTTCCAAAATGTGGGCGCATCACGGCACAAATTGAAGGGAAAAAGCAAAATAAGGAGGTTGGGGAAGCCGTTAAAAGCAGCTTTGTGAATTGGACAAAGCGGGGCTCCATCAATAAACACGGAGTCCAATTTAAAGTGCTTATCGGAAGGCCAGCAGGCATTACGGCTAAGATCCGAAACCCCTTTAAAAGGATGATCAATCTTTTAGTGACACTATTGCCATGCCGTTTTAAGTTAGCCTTTAAATGTCAATCTCACTAAATTAAGATATCATTGAAAAGATGATTTATTTATTCAAAAACCTAAACTCCTAAAAAGCAAATTTACACGCAGAATGATGTATTTCTGATGCTTACTGCTGTTCTTTTTCATGATTTTAGCTAGATTTGGTTTGTCTCACCATTACTACACCGTTAAAAAAATCATCTGGAAGATTGCTGGTCTGGTAGTCTTCCAGCAAACCATCATTTACCACATGAGGCCATTCCTAGAAGAAACCGGGTGCTGTGCTGTTTACGTTTAGTGGAAGGAAAATGTCTGGTAGAACCAGTAGCACATTAGTTACCAGGCCGGCAAAGAGGCAGACCATTTCTAAGGACACTTTAGATGTGAAGTCAAGCTGGAGAATTTTGGAATATGTAATATTTGCATGTTTAGCGTAGAACCTTACATCACATATATTCACCCAATTATCTAATCAAAACGTACTTAGTTAATGCCATCCATGAGCGTCGTTGTGTGGGTAAGCAGAGGTCCAGGGTTGCAGACATACTTTCTGTCTGCGATGTTGAAGATGAAGGTGCGGTACACCTTCATCAGGACATGGCCTCGGTGCTCCTGCAGTAAGACGGACATTTTTCTAGGAACTGGAATTTAGTTTCTACAGGAAACAAGATGGAAGATTCTAAAAAAAAAAAAAAAAAAAAAAAGTTATTTGTTTTCATATAGAATTTAATTGTTTTTCATATCAGTGGAAAGATCTTTATGGGATTACAAGAATAAACCCTCCATAATCACTGGCCATCTTATTAATATGTTGCCACTGGTAAAGTCTTGTGGTTAATCTTTGGTGGTGAGTTCCACGCCTCTGAGGTTGGAAAGCCTCTTTATATTAAAAACTTTATTTCATGTACCTTTTAGGGGCCAATCTTCACTACGATAAATTCCATGATTATTCCCGTTTATTCCCTTACATTTTCATTAATTCTCATCAAAACTTATTCAACCTTTAAGTCCTCTATAACTTTGCCATCTCCCTTACTTTAATGACCTTGTCATCACTGTGGTTGATTGAAACATACCAGTTTGTGGAATTAATCTTTAAGTTGTTGTTTTTTTATATACAATTACTTAAATAAAAAGATTTCTTTATTATTATTATTTATATTTTAATTTATGGAGAAGCGGCTGTGAGTTGCAGACGGCAGATGGTTGCTGTTTCTCCCGGAATGATGGGACAGCCTGTTGGAAATATGCTTACAGATACCTGAATGATTCTCTGAGTAATCACAGAGAAATCCTCGTATTTGAAGGGACATCCGGCAGACTGTTTGCTCACGCTCTGTCAACATGTGGAGATACCGGGCACTGCAGATACGACCTGCTAAAGACGCCGCATCAAGCATGAAAAGATGGTTCAGGATGTGCGTATGAATATAAAACCATCTTCTCACCTCTGCAGTTTGGTGTCTGGAGCTAGATTTGTCTAAACGGAAGTGGGACCTGCTCCACATGGAAGCTCCTTCAAACTGCAGGTCTAAGCTGATGGAGAACATCAGAACTCCTTCTGCTCTGGTTTCTGCACAGCGGCACCAAGCTGGTCCCAGCTTCTTCCAAATTAAACGCCTTACTATGTCCTCCATGGTCTGCACAAGCACCAAATAGTGTCCAGATTCTACTAGTCTTTGCTCAAATAAAATACTTTTTATGACCAATTCCAAACTATAAATTTTGATGTGAACTGGTGGTGTTCACACACCTTAAAATAATGACTTTCCTTGTTACTTAAAGCATATTTAATGCATAACTGCAGTAATTTTACATCAACAGCCACATATTACCAGAGTAGATGTGCTCCAGTGTTCCTAACATAACAGAGGGAGTTATTTGACAATTTAATTCTATTAGTTAAAAAAAAAAAAATCTTCTCGCTTTTTTTTTAACTGTGACACTTGTAGAGGAGAAGGCCACGCTTGCACAAAGAAAAGGGAGCAAAAAGTGAAATGACAGAAATAACAGCTCCAGGAGAATTTTCTGCTTTCAGCACTTTGGTTGGTTTCCGTGTTTCCTGGAAGGTCAGCTCTGTGAGGACCGCTATCTGCAGGCGCACACGCTGAACCAGACCTGAGAAAGCGTTACGTCGTCACTTTGTCTCACCGTTAAACTATAAATGGATTTAAAAATGACTCAGGATCATCAGAAATACTGAGTTCCATTTAAGCGCTTATTGTTGAAAAGCAAGTTGACACCAGTAATCTTCATTTTCACATTTTACAGTAACTGTTATTTTCATACTGGAACTGCTGGTGAAGATGTGTTAAATGAGATATAGAAACAAAATCTTTCTGTATTTAGCATCTTTAGGTCAGTAAGTCACCATAGCAACCATCAGACAGCATGCAGGAAAGCCTGGAAAAAGCTTCTTTTTAGTCCTACCATCCTAAATGTAAACAGGCTGAGTTTGCTTCAGTCAGACCAGATTACGGCTCAGCTTTAAGCTTCTCTGCAGGTTTGGTGTGAAGCAAAGGCTGATTATGTGGAAAAGTATTTAATGCTCACTGTTACTGGAAGACGGAGGATCTGTGGTGCATTGTTACTTCTTTGCAACACCAGGATATTTTGAGTAGAAATGTGTCCTCCACAGAAATGCTGGAAATTAGCCATAACTAGGTCTTTAAGGAGGACTTTAAATACATAAAAACGTGCTCCTTCCATGACTGTGCCCGTTCCCACACCAGAACTGTGAGGGAAACCAGTGGGCTGAGCTGAAGAAAAGACCCGGAGGACTCTGGGCGATTCTGCAAAGATACTCAGACATAGATCCTCCTGTTTTTATGATCCAACCTTGTGAAATATTCATAGAGAAAAGCGTCCTGTTGACAGAAGGCTTCCTGCAAAGTGCAGCGGAATTGCCAACAGTTCTCTGATACATGTAAAGTATGAGTATGTTAAAGAATATACTTCTTAATAAGAATAAATGGCTTCAAATTAAGTGTTCATGCTTTTTAAACAGCTGTGCCAATAAGTGACGAGTTCACTGCAGAGGTGGGAAAAAGTGCCAAATCATCGGGGGTGTTAAGTGTTATTGCAATATGCCATTTAACTGTTTAGCTGTTTTATATTTATGTTAAATGTGTATTCAAATTAAACATTACACATTAAACACTTTTATGCCTTAAAATGTTTAAAAAATATGAAAGTGCATAATTTTAAATATTTATGATTTGTATATTGGCTGTAAAGATTTCTATAATTGATTTTTCTCCTGCTCGTTTTATACAAAAACTCAATGTTTCTGCTTTGACTTGTTGGTATTTGTGATTTTGTACATTTTTCACCAAAAGCTGCCGTCTGAGCCATTTAGAGTTCACTGAAAACTTTGCAGTATTTTATTGCTTGAAGTATAAAACTAATAACCACTTCATCCTGTCCTGCCTCACCTTATTTTTCACAATTTATTTTTCCTTTTTTCCACTTATTTCTGCCCCTGATTTTCCTCCTCCTGTCTGCCATCTGTCTGACCCGCTTTCCTTCCACCTTCTTCCCGTCTTCTCCATGCCAGCCAAGCCCAAGAACTCGGCCAGAGCCGTGACGGTCCAGGCCGGCAGCCGGTCGGTGGCGGTGGCCCGGTGCGAGGCGGCGGACGGCAAACCGGCGGCGAGCATCCAGTGGCTGTCCTCGGTGGGCGGCAACCACTCCACGACCGTCTCCAACGGCTCGGACGGCACGGTGACGGTCCGCAGCGAGTACCGGCTGGTCCCCACGGCGGCGGATAACGGCAGAGAGGTGATCTGCCGGGTGGAGCAGCGGACTCAGGACCGGCCGTGGACCGAGGTTCTCAGGCTCTCAGTGGAGTGTAAGCGGAAGAGAACAAACGTTCATGTTTTGAGTCGAATGGTAGAAAACCTGCTGGAGGTCGTCATCAGTGTGGATGCAGGCCGGAAATGCATCATCGCATATGTCCAGTTCAGTTAAAAACAAGAAATGGATGATTAACATCTCTGCAGGTTTCTCTAATTCAAATAGGGTTGAAAAATATTCAAACAGGGTGAAATCCACACATGGACCCAGACTAATATTTCACTAAATGTCCCTCAGCTGCTGCAGCTCAGTCTCGTGTTTTTTTGAAGCCATCAACGAGCTTCTGGGAAAATCCTGTCTGAATATTTGTCCGCTCCTCTGGGCTGAATGGTTCATTTAAAGTTCGGCCGTCTCCATAAATCTGAACTGGAAGTTTGGGAAGTGCTTTAAAAAAGTTTAATTGGTTATAAAAGTCGTTTTGACATGTTTCGTGTAGCGGATGATTTGAGGTGAAATGTTGGTGCATTCAGGCTTTTTCTGAACTGCATCAACTTTGTGTAACGTACCAGAACCACAACAGGCCCTCAGCATAATGCTACCGCCGCCGTGCCTGACAGTTGTTTACTGGCCTCTAAGCTTTTAAAGGCTTTAAATACTTCTAGTCATTTTTGGATGTTTAGCTTGTTCATTTGGGCAGCTACAGCTTTCAGTTGAACCCCAAGGACTTTATGTTTTACAGGGGATTAATTATTGATCATTATGTTGATAGAGGAACTAAATACTAATATAAACCTTAAATCATAAACCCAGACCTTAATAAAAACCATTAAGAAGTTGCTCCTGAAAAAGTGATTTAAGAAATGTTTTATCCTCTTTGGAATCTTTTTTGAATCAACCTAAACTTGTCTTATATTAAAGTTGTTTAAAGATTAAAATAAATGTTTTAGATGTAATACTAGGTTTAGTTTGTGTAAGCTTGTGGAAAGATGAGCTTTAGTCAAGAATTCTGCAGCTCTGAGCCTGTTTGACCTTCCTTCCTCTAAAATGCAAAGGCAGCACAGAGATCAGTTATTATTTTTATCAAAACATTTATTGATCCCAACACAGAGAGACACGTGCATTATATTCAAACTGCCTAAAAGGCTATTAACAGCAGCAGCAGTGTGTAGACGATAAACGCATACAGGAGTTATGGCTCCATGCAGCCACGCAGACGGGAAACATTTCCCATTAGGCTTCCAGGTTATCTTTAATGATTTCTCAGAAGACGATTCTGTGAATTTTAGTAAATATGAGCTACATATGCACTGAAAACAAAATACAACCATCCATGCAAAGACAATACATGGTTGCAAAAACAACCAGGAAAATGAGAAGCTCCTAAAGTTGAGACTGATGCTCAGAGCTGGAGGAAGCGGGCCGCCACCTGGCTGTGTGTGTCAGTTCACTGGAGGTGTGAGGGATTGTGTCTGCTGTGTAACTAAGATCGCTTTTTATAGGTCAGCAGCACTCTGAGGGGGGAAAACCCACACCTCTCTGTCTCTTCCTGTTCTCATTCAGCTTATTTTCCCCCATCGTTCCTCACACCTATTGCTCTGATCTCCTGAGGTTTTGTTTTTCTAGAAAAGATCATGGAGGGCACCGATCCCTCCCGGCTTCTGTGAACTTTTCTATCACATTGCTTTAAATTCCAAAAAAATAAAAAAACAAAGCAACTGGACTTGTTTTTCGTAGTTGAAGACGTTTCGCTTCCTCTCCAGGAAGCTTTCTCAAGTCAAAAAGTCTGGAGTAATGTGGAATGACCATGACCTGGATGACTGAGAATCTTCACCAGCATATTGCTTTAAAGTCAACACATGGATCTCCCCCATGCATTAGATTTTTGAGGAAAGGTTGACACGTCTCAATTATTCTTATTGAGATTTTTTCACTTTTTTTTATTAGATGCGGCGGCTGCACGGTCCACGGCTGCCTGAGGGTCGCTTTGCTCGCGCCTCGCGATGCAACATGCTGACACCTATCAGTCACACATTTGGACGTCTTATTTCTTATCATCTGTGTGACATGCAACTCTTTAATGCATTCAGAGCAACTTTGTGTTTCAAATAAAACGACCCAGCAGTATGGTGCCGTGCAGAACGTCAAAGATTCAGTCAGTTTACGGTTAAAAGCAATGAGAACCATCAGAGCTGCAGAGAGGATCATCAGGACGGACCTTCCATCCATTCATGACCTGTTACAGGTCCAGGACCAGCAACAGGTTATTCAGACGTTTACCCTCAGGGCGGCGCTGCAGAGCCCGGATGGTTCAAACGAGCCGACACAGAACCAGTTTCTACCTCCAGGATGTGACTCTGATGAACGCTTTACAGTCTGGGTAATCAGCAACTCTGCAGGAGAGGAATAAGCCTGAAAACTAATTAATTTCTGCTGTATCCTGTGAAATCAGCAGGTTTTTTTTTACCCCTTGCATGTACATATGTACTGATAAAAACACATACTTACAGTAGTAAGTATATAAAACACACTTATTGCCCCTGTTCTTCCATTTCCCTGTATTTATTTATTTTTTTAAAAAACATTTTTTTTAGTCATAGATTGTAATTGGTGCTCCTCTAGTCTGTCTGTTTTGAATCCAAAGTCAAATTCCTTGTTCGTAGGCGGGAATAGTTACATTTGGATATTATCTAACAACCAGAGCATCTTATACCGAATGTCTGCTGTGTTTTTATACGGCAAACTGCAAAAAAAAGACCTTTTGCTTTCTTTTAAAAATGTCTTTCTTCTTCCCAGTCTTCCATATAAAGGCTAGATTGGCTGATAATGATCCTTAGGATTTTATTTGCAGAGAAATGCAACAATTATGCACAACAACTTTGTGTTGGTCTATCGCATAAAACCCCAGTTAAATGCTCCAGCATGTGAGGTTGTAAAATGACCAAATGTTGGTGTTTAACTGCGTTTGAGAGTCGCTGCGGTTCAGCGCCTGTCCATCCCTTTTCCTTCATTTAGTTAAATTACTTTGGTGAGACACTTTTCACCTCCTTCTTAAGAATCCCAAGTTCTTCCAGTTCCATAGATGCATCGCTGGAGCATTTATGGGGCGATCCGCCGGGCCATGCAATGCAACCAGGCGGCATTTTAATCACGTCTAAACTTCTGATCCTGTCTGTGCAGACGGACAAAACTGCGAGGGCCCGTCGTTAAGAAGTTAAAGCGTATTACGCTGTAAAACTAACCTAAATCTGACTGTGCTGTAAATAGATTTTACATATTCACGGTAATTATCACCTTTCACTTCCAGACCCTCCGACCGTCACCATCGAGGGTTACGACAACAACTGGTACGTCGGCCGCTCCGATGCTGTGCTGTTCTGCCAGGCCAAGGCCAACCCTGAGCCCACCACCATCACCTGGACTACGTAAGCAGTTATTTAAATAAAATTCTTAGTTATGGGACGATTAAAGTACAGATCGACCTAAAAGGATGAGGGACGTCTCTCTCCTCTCTGTCCTCCCCCTTCGTTTCATCTTCCTCTCTCGTCCTTTCCAGCGCCTCCGGCTCGTTGCCTGACACGGTGGTGGTGGAGGACAACAAGCTGATGGTGAGGAAGGTGGACGACGCCGTCAACACCACCTTCACCTGCGAGGTCAAGAACAAGCACGGCGCCAGCAGACAGACGCTCACCACGTTCGTCATCGGTGAGTCAGAACCAAGCGACCCGAAACGCAACGATGGCGTGAAATGCACGCGCCACATTCGCCGCGTGTCCCGCAGACTTTGGTGCAGATAAACGTTTGAAAGCTCAACGAGTCCACCACCCTCCTGCACACACACACCTGCACACATGCATGCAAATAGCATTTAGTGTAAACTGACACGTGCTGGGATCAGAGCTGATCTGGCCGCCGCGGTGTTGCTGATCTCTGTTTTCCGGTCGGCTGTCAGCAGGGATTGGCTTTTTATCAGCTACTTCCCCACAGCAGGGCCAAATTGCGCGATAAGGGCCAATATTTCTAAGTTTGAAACGAAAGCAACCTGCCAAAGTTAAAAGTTTGCACAGCCACACCGCGGCCAGGACACTGCATCTCTGCCGGAGGCGAATTAAATGCGACGTGTGGTTTATGAGGCCCTTATCGACCCGCCTTGGCTCTGCGGTGGATGCTCGGTGTTGGGATTGTTTCAGGGTTTCTACATTTTTCTAAAGGGTTCAAGTTGGTGTGAGCCAGTTTGCAGAGGTTTGCTTTTCTCCCTCTGTCAACCCTCCCTCCTTCTGTGCAGCAACAAACACCTGTACTAACACTCTCCCAATGCTTTTTCATCTCCTCTTCACCTTTTTTGTCAAATGATGTCTGAAAGCGGGGTTGATTTTTATTTTTCTCCTGGGCTTTGGCTCTTGGCATCACGATCGGGAACAGCTTCCTTTTTGCACAAACGGATCATGAAACATGAAAATGCACCCACGGGTCCACAAACCGATGTTCTCAATGCATGTACGTAACAAAGGTGTCAAAAAGTTGTGTTGCTTTATCTTGGATGTGTTGCATTCAACGCCGGCTCCTTGATTGCTGAAAACCCTGCTTCTTTGTGTGAGAGGAATTAGATGGATTATCGCTATATTGAGCTTTACAAACAGGAAATGATTAAAACTAACAGATTCTCTTTAGCCAAATGACGGCGAGGAAGCCACATTTAGAAAATCCGTGGGAAATCTGAGCCGCAGATTTGAATTGTCCTTTCTCCGCGAGACAAAGATCCCTTTCAGCCGGGCGGTGTGCTGGCTGTGTGGGAGGTTGGGAAGTGGCTTAGCCGCTCCTGTTCTTGCTGGAAGCGTGGCATTGTGACCAACTCAGAGCATCAAGGAGTCAATGCTTTCCTCTTCCAGCACAAAGAACAGCGAGCTCACCGAAATCCCTCTCAGACGCGTGTAAAAAAAAACCCCGCTCCGGTCCATACACAGACTCTCCCAACACTTTTAGGGACTCGCAGAAACATTTTTCATCTTTTTGTATCTGAGATCAAGGCCCGGCTTTGTGATTCATCCTCCTCTGCGCCGAGTGTGTTCTCCGCATTCTGTGGCGCGCTTGTGTTGCAGTAAGTAGTCGGCTAACAAAGTGAACTCTGGTAAAGAAGGTGAGTGCCACAGGCGGTGGGCTGACCGGACGCTTTCAGGAGTTTGAGCTGCTTCTTCAAAAACATGATGAAAGGAACTCATACAGTAAGAATAACTTGACTTGTGCCGAAGCCACAGCACTGTGGCTTATATCTGTATACCGGCGTCTCTGAAAGCATTTCCCTTGGCGGACTAATTGATATTCTGGCTTCTACGGTCAATCGCAAGAAATTAGACGATTCATTGGATCGTAGCAGCTCATTAAAGCAATCAAAAATGAAAGAAATAAAAGTTTGATTCATTTACCAGCAGACAGATTAAATATTCTTTCCATTTCTGGGTGAATGCAACATGTTAGCTCCTGGAGTGGATGGCACCAATCAGCCAGCTAGGACCGGCTGAACTGAAAAGTTTAAGCAGGAACTGAATAACTGAGCATTTAGCAGCCCTTTGCAACAACCACTAAATAATTAACAATCCTGTAATTAATCAGGATCTGTCATTCTTCTGGATAACCACTCTATAGCCTTTAATTGCATGAAATGAGATGAAATGATGAATCGCAGCGGCTCATTAAAGTAGCTCCAAGGCTGCGAAGACCTCTGATTGCTGCTGTCTGACGCGAGCGAATGTTCATTTTGTTGTTTCATTTAACGGCTAAAAGATTTCTAACACTTGTAGATGTTCTGTCGCTGTACAGGTAAGTGAACCTGGTTGGTTTGTGCAATGAGAAGCGACGCACCAATCAAGTGACGCTGGATTTTCCCGTTTTACTCAGTCAGTGAATGCATCAACAGTCAGAACCAGATGGAAGGTTAAGGATTTACGCTTTGGTACATTATTTCTTCATCATCTGCTCCTGATTTACAAATTTAAATATCTGCCAATACTTTTCTTTTATTGTGGAGGCTTCAACCTAAACATTTAGCTCTGGTTTATTTGCAATAATCCTCTGGGAACTTGTTCTCCGGAGCAGTATTTCTGACCCGTGCTACATCGTTGGAGGTGAAAACTTCAGTTTCCTGTTTCTGGTCTACCAGACCAGTACGTTTTTGCTGCAGTAATGATCTGTATGATAATTAGAGGGCTGCCCCACTATGCTGGACCATTTATCATATTCTTCCTCTTTTTTGTTTTTTCTGCGTTGGCTCAGGAAAAGACCCAACACCCCAGGTGGCCGGTCTGCCACTGGTAGTGAGTCACAGCGAGAACGCATCATTTGTTTCACCTTTAGGATGGACAGCGTACGGCTGACTGTCTCATTCAGCATCCCATGGCTGAGTAATTAACACACAGCAGCAGTTAAGCCACCAAATGCACAAAGGAAGCCTGCCGGAGCGAATGCACGCTTGGACAGGGATCTGTTAACCGTCTACACAGTCCTCCACCGTCCGCCGTGTTTCTCTAGAATTTATTTCTACAAAGACTTGGACACCGACTGAGTTCATTTCCCTCTGTGTGTTCATTAAACACTGATCAGCAATCTGGGAGACATAAGTTAATACTTCACTATGTATCCGTTTTCATATATTTTATTGGCATGACACAACATATTTTGATTTATTATTCTCCATTATCTTCCTAACGACCATCAAAAGTATCACAGCTAGAAGATTACAATCATAACAACCATTTTATATCTAATTTGATGCATTCAGACGCAAAACATTTGGTATTACTGTCAGTCTTCATCTGAAGCTTAAAAATTATTAGTAGCATATCTGGGATAACTGTTTTTTTTTCATAGCATTTATGGATAAATAAACAACAAACCTGTTTAGGAAAAAGGAAATGCCTGTTGAGGATGTATGGGTTTGCTGTTCTTTAGCTGAAAGATTCAACAACAGACCTGAAATTGTTAAATCAGGTAAAGAAAGATGAACACTAAAGAAACAAGAAGCTAAAACTACCATAAAAAACAGGTCAAAGGTGCTCTTCTAAAGATTTGTCTAGCATTGGTAAAGGAGGCCATCACAACTGAGTCTCTTCAGCTTCAGTTCAGACTATATATAAAGTGCCCAACATTTAAAAAATCATCTACTACAATGTAATTTACATGTACGGCCCATTTCAGCGCGGTAACTAATTCTGAGGTTCAAGTGTCTTTGCGTACATTCCAGTTCAAACAGGGGCATTCTGATTTAAGGCAGTTATGATCCTATTATGTAGAGTTTTGGTAAATCTGTGATTACAAGATCATTTTCTAAATGGATGAAAAAGGAACTGGATTCCATCAAATCCAACTCAAATGACCCAAAAGGTGTCGAACACTCTTATTGATTGCTTGTTGCTGTTAAACCTTGAGGTCAGAGCTGCAGAATCTACCCGTTTTTATCCGCCCGCAGACACCTTTCACCTGATTTACGCCAACGGTTGCCCCGCCCAGTCAGACCCTCTTTGTTAACCTCTATGTCTGCACTGTCTTCTTCTAACTAGCCCAACCTAAATGGTGACCAGAACCTTCTGATTATCCTTCTGCATCGTCAATCCTCCAAACTTTTCCAAACGGTTTCTTTTCCTGCTAAGAGCTTCACTGCTAAAAGTGGAAGAAAAAACACACAAAGCCTTATTAGAACTGAAAGTACGGGCAAAAAAAACAGCCACCATATAAGCGGATGGATTGTATGTATCATCAAAGGCTCGGGAATAAAATTATCCGTGCTTATTTCTGCCACTGTGAGTGGCGTCTAGCAAAAATTGTGGAACCTTTTTACCTCAGACCCTTTCCACTGTTTCGAGTTCTGAAACACAGCATTGTTTTTTTAGAACGGTGCTTTTTTTTACCGAGGTCGGGCACCATGAACGTATTGAGCCAATTACCTCAACAGAAGACACGCTTCGGATGAGGGAGAAAATCATTACCATTGACCCTTGGACAAACACAGTTGCCTGCTTTAAAGGTCAGAGTGGTTATCTGCTGCCGCTGAAGCTGCAAATGAATAAAATATGGCCTTGGTCCTCCTAAAAGCTGTTAAACAGGCAATATCAGAGCAGTTAGGGGCTTCATGGGGTTTGTTTTGGAGCTGGTGTCTTGAAAAGACTTTTTGATATTCACACCATCTCCTTCAAAACAAATATCTTTTCACCACAAAGCAAATTAAACATTCACACATAAATTTTTTGTATAGGTTTGGACAACAATACATTAAAAAAAAACATTTCTTGCATTTTTTTTATCACACCGTAATCTAGATATCATTATTGTACTGAAGACGTTTACAACGAATGATGTCACAGGGTAAAGCTAGTTTGCTAGTGGAAGTTTTTCCTTTTAACATCAATTAAAACAATGTAGAAATCATTGTTTTGTGCTGCATTTAAAGGAGCATTAAGCTAAATTTCACAATTCTGGATAGAATTAAAAAAAATAGTTTTGTGAATAACTTTTAGATGGTTAAACGTAGCACATTATCTCTGTGTGTTGTTCTCTAAACTCTTGTTTGCATAGCCAGGTCGGCCACGCGTGCACATACGCCCTCCTCCTGGAACTTGCTTTAGAAAGCAAAACGTTTTTCAGGCTGATTGAACAACATGTTTCTGTTTTTTTCGAAGTTTGTTGTGTACTTGTAACGATTTGTGTGTCTATTGGGTGCTGCTTCTTGGCCAGGACTCCTTGGAAAAAATAAATAAAATAAGTATCTCAATAGAACTATATCCTGGTAAAATAAGTGTAAAATAAAATATATAAAAAATAGCTTAACAATCTTAATACGAAAGAAAAAATAAGTAATTTTACAGAGCTTAGTGTCAGCACACAGGCACTAAAGATATCTGAAATTGCTCCACCTCCACATAACACTTAAAGCATGAATCATGCCCATCAGTTCATGTAAGAGAATCTGGCCACCACAAACATTCATTAGGTGCGTAGCTTAAGTGGTTTATAGTTTTCACTTTCAACAAAACTCTGCAACAACTGTCAGAGTCGTATTTCATGACCTAAAATACCTGCTATGTTGCTACAGGGATGCGTAGTGGTGAGTAACGAGCTTCAAGTGGAAAACCCAACATGTTCTCTCTTTGATTCAGCTCTTGGTCTTGCATCTCCTGCTTTAGTCCTACTGTGGGACACTGGTTCCCGTCTCTGAAGAGAGATCTGAAAAATGCAGCATTTATCAGCTGGGCGTTAGCGCATTAGCGCACTAGCGCACGCCGCTAATATCGCTGCTGAGGTCCGTCGCCGGTTCCTCTCCGCTCCTGTGCCGTCTGTCGTTTCTGCTGCCGTGAAGGAGCCGTAAGAAGTCACGACCCCCCCTCAGCCCGCAGAGAAGCCGGGGACACAGTGAGAGGCGTCTGAGGACGAAGCATGGAAAATGGGTTGAGAAAGAGAAGTGTGTCTGAAGGAGGGGGCTTGATGGCACTGGGAGGCATTTTGAGAGGCCTAATAAAATGACTCTCACTCACCTCCATGCTCTCTGTCCATCTCTCTCATCTACGCCGAGCTCTCAGGAGTAAGTGCTCCTGTAATGCAACAAGAAATTTTAGTGTTTCTGCTGACAAGAGTGAAATGTAGCCTCCACCTCCTCCCCCCCCCCCTCTGCTCTGCCCAAACATCCCCCCCCACCCCACCGCCCCCAACCCCACCCTCGACCCCATCCGTCAACTTGTACCTCATGCCAGCTATGCATGGCTTGCTCGGCTTCCACGGCGCCAGCTGGATCTGCCCAGGGCGGCGTGCACAGAGAGTGGAAGAGGATGCTGGCAGGGAGCGAGAAAATAAAACGATTGGAGTGGAGGATAGGAGGGGGGGGGGGGGCGCGATGCGGGGTGGGCAGCGGAATAAAGGCGGTGATTGCAGAGGAGCTGAAAACCGAGATAAAGGCGAGTGTTTGTGTGAGGGACGGGGGAGGGATGGAGAGGTTCAAACGCGGCGAGCAGCAGGAGGAGAGTGGACGAAGGGCTTCTCTGAAAAGCGTGATGACTTATTGTCAAGTTGGTAGGAGTGAGCCGGCAGGAGGCTGCGACCCTCTCTGTCCTCCACCTCTCTGGCCGTCACTCCAACGCTCCCCTCCCCAGCACAAGAAAAGCCTTTTACTGGGGGGCGGGGGGGGGGGGTCCAGCTGGCACGGGGCTGGCGGCGATGTTGCCGCTCACGCGCGTTCACACCCTTCTGCACACTCCAAACGCACAGTCGCATCTAGACGGACGAGTGGAGAAAGCATTTCCTGGATGGCCTGCAGCAACCGTGATAGCTGTCCACCGGAAAGACACATACTCACTGTAAGACGCACGTACACGCTGTGCTCTGCACGCACGCACACGCAGACAAACCCAAGCATGCAGAGCTGTGCAGGAAATAATCAGATGATGTAGCCATGGGGAGAAAATTCTGTCTTCAGCTCTGGCCGATCAAACTTCAGCTATGAGCATACTCAGGAGAGAGGGCCGTGTACAGTGTGTTGGAAACATGCAGTATTAAGGTTTAAATACTTCAATTTTCAATTCAACTTTATTTATATAGCACCAATTCACATCACATCATCTCAAGGCTCTTTATAAAATCATATTCCATCAGATCCTCCAGGTTGGTGAGAAAGTTTCCTCTCTAAGGAAACCCAGCAGGTTGCATCAAGTCTCTCCAAGCAGCATTCACTCCTCCTGAAAGAGCGTAGAGCCACAGTGGACAGTCGTCTGCATTGTTGATGTCTTTGCAGCAATCCCTCATACTGAGCAAGCATGAAGCGTCTTCAACCTCTTAAACCAAAGAATTTTGGTCCAAAACAACTGTTAGACAGAAAAAAGGCTAAAAAAATGTATGTTTGATCAGATGTAAACCTTTCACTGATCGGGAAGGAAAAGGAAGGAAAACCATGTTTGAAGAGAAAGGGATCATTTTTAAATATCAAAAAGCCTATGTTTAGACTACAATTAGTTTTGTGTTTCTCTAATTAAGCAGGAAGGTTTATTTTGTACCAAAAATATTAAATGGATCGCTCAGCATCCTGGATCAACACCAGCAGATGTTTCATTTTGTGTTACATTTTATTCAACCACACCCAGTAAGGCTTCAGTAGATGATCTGGGTCTGCGCAACATACCAAAGATATCTAACCTGAGAGTGGGACAAGCGTTTTAATGGGTCATCTGCATGAAAAAAAGAAACTGATCTTTAGCAGCAAATGGAAACTAATTAAATTCTCGGGCTGGTATGAGCGCTAATTGGTCTAAGATGGTTTTCTGGTTGCATTCTTGGAAAAACACCAAAAATAACGGGTGTGTTGCACCCATGGGCATATTGGCTTTCGCCTGTTAGCCACTTAGTCTGTCAGCTCGTTAGCCCACCAAACAGCCCGTTTAGCGCTTCCATTTCCTGTGGAGCTCTTTTTCTACTTTTCATATAAATATAAATTTTTGCAACAGCGAAGCCCTTTTCACCCTTTGTGCAGTTAATTCATTTTGTATCAGCAAATTATAAATTTCATAGCTGACGTTGAAAAGCGTGTTAAGGAAATGAGAAATTATTCCACCAAATGGCCCAACAAAGGCAAACATAGCATTTCTGGTAGTTTTCTACGAGCTGCGTTTAAACATATGGCACAAAGAAAATTAAGTCAATTATGATCACCGTGCCTTTAAATCAGTGTAATTACCTAAATAATTGCCCACAAGGAAGTGAGATGAAATCATAAGCAGTCTCTGAAGTGAATTCTTTCACGTTTTTACTGAGACAGAAGCTCGGCTAATTACGGCCGCGGCACTTTGTGGTTTCACCGTTGCTGTGGCAACAGACGGCCTGTTTAGACCCCTCGTCTAATCTTTATGTCACGATTAAGCTGATCCAGCTTCCTATGGTCCGGCACCAGAAATCTGCAGCATCTCCTGCTCATCATCACCTTCAGCTCCTGCAACATGGAGTCGGTCCTCTGGGATGTGCATGCTGAAACCTAAGCCGTGTTACATAAGAGAAATAAGAATTAATTAGAGAAAGCTTTGTTTACTTAATTTCTGTCTCCATGGGGATCTCCCCCTTCAGACCTAATATGTATTTGTTTATTCCAAGCCTTTTATCACAGTTAGAGAAATCCTGCTGGTTCGTTTTCTTACACGTTATTATGGCTGCCTGTGCTCAGCCTGTTGGAGCTCAGACATTTTTATTGGAAGTTTTTTTTTTTTTTCCCATCAAAATTTCAGCGTGTTGCGTGTTTGTTTGTGGTTATTAATATACAGACATCATCTGTGAGTGTCATTGTTTTCTTGGGGTTCTAGTTAAACGGAGATGCTCGGTGTGATACTGGGAACATAATCATTTTAGATATCATTTTAAGCTGCAGGAACACGTTTTAATGACATATTTTTTACAACAGCTACAGAAGGAAGCAGTGAGGTGACGTCAAAAAAGCTCCACTGTGCCTTCACAAAGGGAAGGAGCGCCGAGATAAACCGATGAAAAGGAACTCTTTAGAGGAGCCTAACCTCTCAGCAGACGGGTCAGAACAGAGCAGAGAAAAGTCTAATTTTATTATCCAGGGGACACGAGGTTAAAAACGCTTAATAAATTCCCCACATTTAACATTTGACCTTTAAATTAAAGAACTCCTCGGAAAAAGTTCTGTATGGTTCTCTTTACACGTTTTGTTGAGGTGAAAAAAAGCCAAAAGGGTCATTGTAAATCAAACATCCAACTAAAGATGATTTTTTTTTTTTAAACCATCTATAGTTAAACACCAAATCATTAATCTCTCGCTGAAACTGATTTGGAAATATCTTTTTGTTTACATTTCATTAAAAAGTAGCATGTTGGACATTTATTTATGCCCTTCTACATCATTAATAGATGCATTTGCAGTGAAATTGGTTTCTTGGATTCTAACTCAGGTCCACTGCACAAACCTTGGTGACTGTAACTCTGCGAGGGGGTATGAATAATTTTGGACCTGGCAATGAATTGCTTTCAGCCGTTTCTTGGTCCTCTGAGGGTCTCCACCCGGCAATTTCTACCTGGAATACCTTCAGAGGGTCCAGAGAATAAAAACCTTGACCTTGCAGACTCAGAGGCTCCATCCCTGTTAAATAAATTTCTGTCTGACGATCAGAAGCCTGCTGGTCCTCCATGTGACCGTTGGTTCCCTCGTTGGTGCTGTGGCCACACAGGGGGAACGTCTGCTGGGGAGATAAGAGCTGAGCTGAGGACCTCCAGGCCACAGCTCATCGGCCCACGGACATGAAGGGAATTACACAAAGGCACAGGAGCACATCGGAAAGGGCCGCCACGTCGTCCACATGGAGAGATTTGAGTTTTAGGAAGTTTTGTGTCGTCGTCAAAGCATCAGCAGGTGAACGGCAGGAGCATCGCATGGCTGGCGTTAACACCAGCACCGCCCAGCGTGGGCCTCTAAAGGATTATAAAAGACAGTTTATTTAATTAGCAACATGAAGTTCTAATAGGGCGAAGCTGCGTTTCAGTGTTATAAATAAAAAAAAAACACAACATAATGTAACAATAATAGTCATGATTATGTTTTCTATAACATATATTTGTTTTATGAACAAGTAAACACCTGCTAATTCTAATTTTATTGGTCTTAAGTAAATAATAATCCAGCTAATAATGATTCGCCAGCCTAAAAACAGCTGCATGAAGCTGCTGCTTTTAGCTCTGGAATTGTAATACTTTATAACTTTTTTTTTTTAAGTGAGCCATGATTCTCCTTCAGTTTCCACACCAGGAATGTTGTTTTCTTTCATATAAGAGAATATTCCCTAACACAAAAACATGTTTTTTTGTGTAAACAAGGCAAAAGTTCTATAGGCACCTTTTGCAAGATGCAAACGCTCTGTCTGCGCTGGCGAAGATTCGCTTACTTCAAGAGGCCAGATGCTTAACACTGATAGTAAAACTGATACATGAACTGTTTTCTGATTGATTCTAATAATGATCTGACAACTGGGTTGAGTTCATGGAGCATTGGAATGTCAAATGATAGATGGATAACATCTGTGTTTAAACTTACTTTTAAAACCTTTGTATGCCGTCATACTTTTAACCAGTCCATGCAACTAAGTCAGGAAACTCGGGTTAATTTTTAAGCTACAACTTGTTTTGAAAAGTGGAATATTTCAGCTTTAAACTTTTTCAGTTTTATATTTTCCATTAACCTACTTATTGCAGAGTTTTTTTATTTAAGAGTATAACGGTAAGCTTTGGACAAACTTTTTAATTTTTTCTGTTTTTTGACAAAGTAACAACAATTAAAACAAGGAATGGAAAACACTTGGAAATTGGAAAATGTGAAACATTTGGTTTTTCTTTAACTCGCCAGAATTTATTTTTGTCTTTTACAATTATCAGACAACTATTTTTATAAAGACTACTATAAGTGAGGCTCTCATCAGTTTCTTCTGTGGAAGCAACTACAAGGATTTATTTGTTGCTGGTCTTTACTTTGGTTGAAAAATTTGTCAAACTTGAGCTAGACAATAATAAGTTGACCCCCTTAAAATCAAGATCTACAATTTCCAGAAAAAAAAATCTCAGCTGATTTTAGCTCATACCATATTTCATTTATTTATTATATGTTATATTGTTAAATTATTTTTTGGTCATTATCATATTTGGTTGTAAAGCACAGAGCTCCATATAAGAGGTATGTTTTAGAAAAACAACATATCTACCGGTTGTTGCAGAGAAATTAGAAGATTCAGAAGAACAACACAAATAAAGAAACATACCAGGAAAATGTAAACTGTTTAAAAGAGAAAATTCAATGTTAGAAATAGTAATCAAATGAGAATAAAACTGGAACCTTATTAGGTTCAGTACTTTAATTACGTAAAATACATAAAAAAAATCATATTGTACTTTTCATATAGAAAATAAGTGTAACAGGAACAAATTACCACTATTAACTGGAAGGATTTGTCCATTTCTAAACATAAAATCACACAGAAATGTGTTAAAAATCTGAAAGTGAAGGATTTTGAAGAGTGCAGGATAAAGCGGCGTTGTTTTTAAAGTGTCCCTTTGCTTGATTATTTCCTGGGAAGCGAGCCAGGCGTTGGTGTTACATTTTAGCAGCCAGAAGTGGTCCTCTTTACAAACTGTCGGCACATTGTAGTGAGATGAGAAGGGGTTCTTTCTTAAGTTGTAGCTGCAGACAAAAAAAACACATTGTCTTCTCTTTATTACTATTAGCATTTCTATTTTCTCCACTGAAAAATGTTCAAGGTTTAGAAATCCATTTATATGCTAAGCATTTCTGAGTCGATCAAAGCAAATGGGACAAATTACTGAGTAATAATAATAGTATCGAGATGTACAGCAGCAACTATATACATAATATAGTGCTGTGAAAAAGTATTTACCACCCTACAAAAGTTCTTCTGGATTTGCTTTTTTGTCACACTTGGAAGTTTCAGGTCTTCAGCCTAATTTTAACATTGAATAAAGATAAACTGGGTAAATACAGAGGTTAGTTTCCTCTTATGGCTAAAACATCACAAAAGAAATGAGTAATCTCAGGAAAAAAGCAGAAGAACACAGTCATTGGCATCTATCAGTCAGGAAAGTGTTACAAAGCCAAACTCAGAAGTCAGCTTTAGTGCCATTTTCACAATTTGCTGAAAATAAAGATGGTAAGACTCAAAAATACACCAAATTGATCAGAGTTAGGAAAAGTACAAACTTTAAAAAATCTGCAGAAACTCTGAAAAATGTGTGCTGCTGTTTTGCTTAGGTAAAGCAACATCCCATAACCCGGCCTAGCAAGGGTCGGTCCTACAAAATATATAATGTAGTGTAATGTTATAATATAATGCTTTAGGGCTCACACCGCCTGTCAACCTGCATGGCTAGGTTTCCTTTTGACTCATTAGTTCATAATCCTGCACAGAATATAGCTTTTATTTGGATGAATTATCCACACTTAGCACTACTGGCAGCCTGGCTTCATGATAAAACATGTGAGTTGTAATAGTGTCTCAAAAACCGAACATCTGAGATGTTTTTCATCCAATGTTGGAGTTAACACTTTCCAAAAGATCCATGATTGGCTAAACATTGGCGTTAGTCTATGGATCAATCAAAACCTGCTCATTAAACTGTTTCTGTTTGCACATTTCTAATATCTGCAGAAATGTTGATGATTTGAAGCTGAGATCAAAAAACTTGATTTACTTTACACATGCTGGATTGGACAAATTAGACATACCATCATGTTCCATAAAGACTTCTCTGCATCAAATATAGAATTAGAGAAATGTTGTTGAATATAAAAAAACTCATTGAATGCTGGGCTTTACACATTTTACAACGTTGGGCAGATTTATCGCACGTTTCTGGGGAGTTTGGCCTCATTACGTCGGATTCCAGCATGTTGGAGTTCATCCCTGTTTACTTGCTGTACCAGCCGTAAATAAAGCTTTTTGTCTTATGTAAGATATTTCACTTGTTGCGCTGAAAATCTTAAAGAATTTTGGAGTTTTTAAAAATCAATAAAATTGATTTCTGCATGAGGCTGCTGGCCGGTTTTGAAGCTTGCCGGTGAGATATTGATGAGATTTTCTAAAAACCACTGGGACACTGTTGGTCAGAATTTCACACATCTTCAGCTGCTGTACACCTAAACGTAGAAAAACTGCCCAAATTTATCTGTTTTACTGGAAATTTGTCTAAACACCTTGGGTTTTTATCGCAAACTTTTTTTTTTTTACCCGTTAGAAGTGTTTTACAAACAGCCAGTGGGGTCAGGAGCCTCCGGGAAGAGTGGGCTGAATAAATGGTATATGTTATAAATATTTTAAAGGCACATACCTGTTTCTCCATGCTCTGTGTTAAAATATTTCACATTGGAGCCTGAGCAGTTCTAGCATCAAGACTTTTCTTCTTTTTTTTTTGTTTACTCCTCAAGTACAAAAGAAGCATGAGCTCAGGGAGCGAGGCGAGCCAAGCCACGGCACTGCTGCTTTCAATCAGGGTGAGGCAGCATGTGGGTGACCCTCAGATGCATAAATGAGAACACGCTTATATGCTCATGATGTACTGCGCCCAGATCCCCTGGGATGCTTTCCATTTCTTCATTTCTCCGCTGCTTTTCTTCCATCCAAGGTTAAACATCCTCTGCTGCCAGGCTCCAGGCAGAATGACAGGTCATAGTTTACCCGTAGCATATAGAAAGATTGTATTCTGCACGTTGCAAACGTCCTATAGAGCTGCTGCATCCATAAATCTATGGCTTTGGTGTGTGGTGCAGATGCACAAATTGCTATATGCTGCAATTTGCATGCGGCAAACCCCGCGTTTCTGTGTTGTACGAACATTTTGACTCGTGCACAGCCTCGTTCTTCAGTTAAATTACAGGGTCAGATGTTGGTACCTGTAGCTAAAGCTTGGCAAGGGAGCAGTTCCTGATTGCCTCCGAGCTTCTGCTGCCGCTTTCTATTTCAACACTAAAGACCCCGGGCCACCGTTTTTCTTTTCTTTCTTTCTTTTTCTTTTTTTTTTTTTTTTTTTGCTGCGGCCCGCCACGAGACGCATCAGGTGAAGACACAAAGCAAACAGATTTTTGCACAAACACAAATGAGCAGATACGGAGCAGGCGGAGACACGATAGTCTTGATCCCTGGGAAGAGAAATATTCGCTGAACATCAATCTGCGGTGTCGGCTTGGTCACGTTTCTCATTTCTCTGTGATCTCCTTCCAGTCGGCATCAGGAAGCCGCAATAAACTTCCCCTGGCCTACTGTGTGTTTATTAGCATGAAATACTGTGGAGAAAAAAGTATCTACCACCCTTACACAATTCTTTGCTTTCTTTCTCTACATCTAAATATTTAGAACATCAGATTTTATAGCAGAAAAAAAATAACCTGAGGAGGTAGAATAATAATAATAATTTATTGATTAGAAACAGCTATTCAACCTGTCCATGTGTCAGAGAGAAAATGCCCCCAGGTAAATGTCTGGTATTTAAAAAGACTGGTAAAGATTCTCAGTCATTCAGGTCATGATTGTTCCAAAAATGGTTAAAAAACAAAACTTGACTTTTTTCCGAAGTTTGAAGACGTTTCACTTCCCAATTCTTTCTCAATTCAAATGTCTGGAGTAGTGAGGAGCTCCAAAGACCAGCGTTCTGTCTTTTAGTTAGCCTGAAGCGAGTATTTGGGGTCAGACTGCTATCAGCATCTGCAGCTAATCCGCACTACTCCAGACATTCTTCTTATTTATAGCAAAACAAAACCGTTGAGATTTCTTTCCATCCGCTGCTCCACTTTATCCCTGAAGAGAAAACCAAGACATCTTTAGCTCACGTTTAGCTTTTTTTTTTTACTTTATTTTTCCAATTTCTTTATCTTCTAAAATTCTGAAGATATTTATCCAGCAGGTTCTTCAGCTTATTTCAGAACTAGCAAAACCCGGAGAACCTGAACAATAGAGTTCTGCCTGTTGACCCCATTAAAGGTCAAGGAACGGGAGCTAGAAGCTGTTATTAAGGGGATTGGGATGGAGCCAACGATTCAATAAAAAAGAAAGACTGGACGAAAATGCCGTCAGTGGGAGAGTTCACAGGCAGAGATTAAACCAAACTAAAGGAATGACCCCTCAGGGATTGGAAAGTGTTCTGTGGACTGATGAGTGAAGTCAACCTTCTCTTTGTATCTAGTGTAAAATCAGCGCAGCGTTTCCAAACGAATCAGCATTTCTACAGTCAGCAGGGTTTTTGGTGGTGTGTCGGTCTGGGCCTGGATGACTGGTTGATTTCTGCTGTTCAGAGGAAAGTCCTGAAGCAGAACGTCCTGCAGCCGAAGCCCAGCTGGGTTACGAGCAGAAGCCTCTGTTTCAGAAAGACCTGGTCCACATCACAACTTAGATCCAATGGAGACGCCTGAAAGCACCTTAATGTGACTGAATTAAAATAATTCTGCAAAGAAGACTGGATCAAAAAAACTCCAGCAGCAATGTGAACGTCTCATTGCCAAGCATCACAAATGCTCCATGGCAGCTGCTGCCTTTTAAGGTTGGCACATTTAGAAGATAATATTTTTTTCTCTTGAGGCTGGGCTGGTTTAAAAGAGAAACCATCTAAAAAATTGTATTGTGCATTTGCAATTTCTTCTAATCTAAGATATTTATTTGAAGCCAAAGCAAAGCAAATCCACAACGGGGGGAAAAAAAAAAAAAAACATGGATTGAACGGCTCGGTAACAGCAGGTTGGACCGGGCAGGATGTAATCCTGCAGACCGGCGTTCTGTCTTTTAATTAGCCCGCAGCAAATGTTTGGGGTCAGACTGCTATCAGCATCTGCAGCTAATCCACCGGCAGCTGATCAATGCAGAGAGGAGGAGGGCGGGTTGGAGGTTAAGAGCGAGCGTGCTGTAAGGCTGCATGTCTGGGAAAAGGTCACCTGGAGACCGATAAGAGGAGGAGATGACAGCCGAGCGGAAATGTTTGCTCTGGTGCTTCACTCACCGCACTTTCTTTATCTTTTTTAATAAGTTTGAATAAATTCTAACTCCCGTTTCCCTGCATGCCTGCAGACAAGCTGCCATCGGATGAATACGTCTGACGGCTGCGTGCAACACTACGTGTTTATTCGTTAACCTTTGACCAAATGAGAGCTTTCTGGGGGTAATTCTGGCATCGGCTGTGGGGATAAAGAGGGTAACGTTCCGTGGTGTTGCTAAACTGTAGCGGCTTCAAAGCTGGGGGAATCTGGTGAGGGGCTGATCCATCAGGGAGGAGCTCTGCGTCACCGCTGCGGCGTGTTAAAGAGAGCCCGCCGAGGTTATCCAGGAATCTGATGAGGATGGCTTCCAGGCGCCTGCTGGGGGACGCATTTCACGAGTGTCTCACCAGGGGAAGGCCTGGGGGTCACAGCCAGGATCCTCTAAGGAGATTGTATCTCTGATTCCTGGAAATGTCTCCTCTGGAGGAGCGGGGGGAGGGAATCAGGAGGTGGGGGGGGATCTCTGCTCTGCCTGTTAGCGCCGTAACCCCGTCTCAGACAAAAAGTCAAGAATGAAATAGACGAGCAACACATCTTTTATCAAACGTTTGACTTGCACGTATGAAGAATAACTCAAACTCCAAAGTACTTGAGAACAGCTTCCTGCGCTGAGCTTGAAATGTTCACATTACTGCGGGCCTTTTTCCTTCACCTTCCTTATTTGCAGTGTTTTAATGCAACGAGAAAGGACCGGGTCTGTGACGACTGCCAGTTACGGTGAAACAAAAGTTTCAGTCAGTGAGGAAGAACAAAAAAGCAGCAGCTCGTGTTAATGAGGTGCCTGGTGACACCCAGTCTGCCTGTTAATTGGAAGGCTGTGAGGAAAAATGGAAAAAAGAAGCACAATTAAATGATCCGTAAAATTATAATCCAAAAAGAAAACAGACTAACCACCCCTCCAAAACACTGAATATCAAATAACGTCTCATTTACTGTCATTTCCTATAAATCAAACAATCACACTCACCACCACTATGTGCTCCTTGCCACTTATTTAGCCTTCAGAACTGCTGTAATTAAGATTCAACAATTTGGTGGAAACATCCATCAAAGATAAAAGAAACCTATAAACCACATGCTTTGTAGGGGAAGAAGGTGCCTTCTTCGTTTGAGACTAAAATTAGCTAAAAAAAACAAAACCATGTTGCCGAAAAATAACCCCCACACGCCACCCTGAACACACCACTCCCATTAAAAAACATGGTGGTCGTGCCATCATGGTACGGTCCCAATAAATCTCAGTAAATGTTGAGGAGCTGTAGAGATGTATGGCTTCAGGTGGGGAAATCTTATGAAACTACTGGTCCCCATAAATCTGGCGTCTGTGGAAATTATTGAATTGTTAAAAGAAAAAGATGACAATGTGGTTTAGATCCTGAACTCACCGTTCCCTCTGTGAAACATGGCAGTGGCAGCATCATGCTGTGGGCATGCTTTTTTTAGCAGGGACAGGACGACGGATGGAGCTAAATACTGGAAACTCTTTGAAGAAAAGCTGTTAAAGGCTGCAGAAGACTTGAGAATGGAGCGGAGGTTCACCGTCCAACAGGATTATGACCCTAAACATGCAGCCAGAGCTACAAAAGCAGGGTTTAGATCTGAGAATGTTCACGTGTTAGAAGGGCCCAGTCAAAGTCCAAAGGGATATCCACCTAAGAATGGGAGGCAAGACTTAAAAATTAATGCTAACAGATAAAATAAAAAAAATTTAAACTGAAAAATAATCTGAAAGTGTGAAAAAAGAACTTGAATCTGAAAAATAGTTTTGAAAATTTTTAAAGTTTCAAATCTTTTCTTTTGAGTTTAAAGAAATATGTTGAAATTCAAATTTTTTTTGTTTAAATTTTTTATATTGAAACAAAAAAATTCAATTTTCAACAGAATGTTTGTTCATAAAATAAAATAGAAATTGAAACTGAAAAATAGTTTTGAACATTTTTAAAGTGTTTAAAAAAGTCGGTTGAAATTTCAAATTTTGTTTAAATTTTTTTCAGTTTCAGTTTTTTTATTTTATTTTACGAACAAACAATTAATGTTAACAGATGTAGTAAGCTAAATCGGGGTCATAATGTTAGTTTGTTAAATAAAATAAAATATTTAAACTGAAAAATTTAAATATCAGCAGAATCTTTGTTTGTTGAAGTTAAAAAATAAACTGAATTTTTTTATTTATTTTTTATTTTTTACGTTTCAAATCTTCTCTTTTGAGTTTAAAAAAATCTGTTGAATTTAAAAAATTTTTTGTTTCAAATTTTTCAGTTTCCTGATTGAGCTCCATGCAGATGCTCTCCATCCAATCAGGCTGGGCTTGGGCTATTTTCCAAAGAAGAACGGGCAAAATGTCAGCATGTAGACGTGCAGAGCTGATAGAATATATTGAAGTTTTTAATGATGCAAGTTAAGCGGTTTGAATAATTTCACAAGGCACTGTGATTGCTTTATTAGCTAACGTGGGGAGGGGGGATGTCTTCTCCTGTCTTCCTCCTTAACATTTTCATGTCCCTGATCGTGAAAGAGCGAGTTGGGGAAACGAGAGAGCGCTCTTAATCCAATCCACATGCCGTTTGCTCCTATCCGTCCTCTCCGTCTGCTTTCTCTTTCTTTGCTCTCTCCATTTCAAATGAAAAGCACACATTTGTTCAGTCTGCTATTTCTTTCTTTTTTGTGTGGCCCCTTTAAGCACCCCCCCCCCCCCCCTCTCCGACACACACACACACTCTCGTTCGTCTTTTACTCTCCCCTTGTCCGTGGTCAGGATTTGCTCAGAAATGAGTCACCCAACCACAAATCGCCCCATTTAGGAGGGAGGAGGCAGGAGAGAGGAGGGGGGGTGACTCTGAGATGGAGATGAATCGAGTGCAAGCAGAGCAAAAGGGATGGAGAGAGTGGAGTAGTTTGCTCCCCCCCTCCTCCCTTTTTTTCCACCCTGCTTGGCTTTCTTGATCAGTACCAACAGCCGAGGTCTGGATCCAATCAGCTCCCTGCATTCAGCCAGGCAGAATGAGGCAGAAAACGCTGCTGACGGCACGCACACACACATGTACGCTGTCCAAATGGGACACACATGGACCAGCAGTTGATCCATAATGGAGCACAGCCGGGGCGGAGAGGCAGGAGCCCAAACCCCCCCCCCCCCCCCCCCCCGACTTGGGATCGTGACAAACGAGAGCTCCTCTTACACGTACATGTATCCTTAAATATTAGCCGGGATTTACCTTGAATTAATGAAGCCGGCGACATGTGGGTGTAACCGTCACAGTAATTGCACGAGCCTCCGCATCAATAATGTTCATTAAACTCCTGAACCCGGTCCTGCTGACGGCTCGGTGTGTGAGTGCGTCGCAGCGCCGCGCCGCGCCGCTCCCACTTTGCAGATGGATCACCGCAGATTTGCATTAAATGCTTCTTTATTTGGACACGGATGGCTGGAAGAAGACGATTTCTTATTAATCGTCTCTGCTGGAAGCAGGTTCCAGAGCTCACAACTTTCCAGCTTGAAACCCTAATTCCTTTGCAGCTTTTTTATTGTTTGCGTTTAAGTTTAAGAATAAAAGCCCAATCGTTTTCCTCCTGATCAAGACAACTGTGTGTTTCTGTTTCAGTATGAACTTACCAGACAGGCGAGAACATTTCTGTTTGGTCGATTATAAATAATTGTAGATGCTTCTTGGCAGTAATCTTGAGGCGTTGCTTATTTCTGAAAAGGTGCCACATTTGTAACCGATGCTCAACTAAAACAGCAGATTCAGCCGTTGACTCTTGTTTGGTGTCATTTATCGGGTTGAATTACGGAAGTATGAAGAAACAAAACATGTCTGTGGTTGTAAAGTTTCTTTATTTAACTAGAAGAGGCCTCAGTACTGTGTGGTAGAACTGCAGCTTGCAGCCGTAGGATAGCATCCTGTTCCTTTACCTCCGTTGGCTAAAAGTCGTCCTCAGTGGTCGTGTTGGTCACTCTGGAGATAAACCTGATCTGATCCCTCAGAATCTGCAGCTAGTGTCAGATAGTTACCGCTCTGAGGAGGCAGCATGGACATCTTTACTGAGTTAGGTCCCTTATAGTGGAGATACGCTGACGTAGGTTCTCAGTCATCCAAGCCTAAGTGCTTCAGCTGAAGACAACTGGACTTCTTCTGTTGTTTGTTACAGAAACAAGAGAAGAAGTCCATTTATCAGGTTTAATCCTTCTAATTAAGCGCTTGAGCACAAGATTAGCAGAGGCCACTTGTTGCCAAATCTCATTTTGAGATTTTGGAGCATTTTGCTTTTTTCTAAATTAACTACCATGTTATTATGAGATATTTTTGATTTTTTGAACATACAGAATGTAAAAAGAATAATAAAAAGATAAGAAAAAATAGTGATGTTGAACCAAATTGGTGCACATATTGACGGAGTGCAGAAAGGTATGAATTTATTATTCCATCTGGTTACCAACCCCACTGACCTGTTACTACTTCCAGGCTAATTTCATCAAAGATCTCCCAACCTATTTAAATTTCTCCAACATTGTTTAGTGCTTGCAGACACTCTTTACTGCTGGACCAATTAAGTCCAACTGACTCCTGTTCTAGCCCCACATTTCTGATATACTGTAATTTTCTCACATTATTTGGCATTTCTCATGATTATGTAATAAATCTAAGCCTTTAAAATAAAGAGAAACAGGTTTTAGCTGCAACAAAGACCCCTAAAAAAACAAGGGCCAGGAGAGCATTTTAAGATTTTTTTTCTATGTAGGCCAAATTCTCTTATTTTGCTAAATGAATGACAAAAACAAAGCTGCAAATTAACACAACGCCAAACAAAAATAAAAGTCTAAGGAATATGTAAATGACTGTATATTCACAGTAAGGTATGAGGTTATATATATTTAACAGCTTTCCAACAGGCAGTTTATAGATTCTTTTTTAATTTTCACCAAGAAATCCTCTGTGGGGTTCTCTGATCTTGCAGAGCTTTGTTCTCGCCTGCTCGGCAGACATGTTGGGTTTGAGAACCTGCAGTGAGAGCTCGGTCGTTCATGACAAGATATGTAAATGTTGGCATCAGAACTCAGTTTGTTCAAAAACAAATTCTGGTCCTGTAAAGCCAAATGACGTCTGATTTTCTGTGCTGAGGAAGCAAGCTCAACATTTTGGGTATATTGTAACAACTTAAGATTTTTTTTACCCATAGTTACATGCTAAAGCCAGACAATGAACGATAGATAGATAGATAGATAGATAGATAGATAGATAGATAGATAGATAGATAGATAGATAGATAGATAGATAGATAGATAGATAGATAGATAAAGTGAAATTAGGTCATCATAGCAATACAAATGCAGTAGAATAAAATATTGTGGTACAAATGATACATATTAAAACACTGAATGGTACAAGAGCTTGTATGCACACCATATGATGCTATATGATGTGCAAAATTCTTATACTATAGATACTATACTATGAATAGACATATGCAAGTAAAATGAACAGCTGAATATTGTTTAAATATTATGTATAACATCAATGTGGTCAATATAAACATATATTACATGTGATATAAAGTATATTTTCTAGTATTTGGAGTGTTGGTGTAGGCATTGTGAAAGGTAGCCAGTAGTTTTAGACCATTTAGACCTGGTGACAGAGGTAGAGGAGCTGTAAGGTCTGATTTCAGCTGGGAATGGTGTTAGCCCTAAACAGATGGGTTTAAAAGAGCAGAAAGTGTGACATCCTCATGTGACCATATCACGGCATGGACTTATTTCAGCTACAAACCTCTTTAGTGGACTCTGAAGGTCATGGTCTGGAGATGCTAATAGAAACACACCATGTGGAAAAAGCTAAAATTGGACCCTCAGGTCCAAACCAGGATCTGCTGCCAGAATTATTGTTTTTTTAATCAGAATCTCATTCTCTGCAACACAGTCTGGGAAAAACACCCAAGATTTGACCTGGATAACTTCTTTACCCGTGAACTGCTGCTAAAGCGAAACCATCTCTGCCAAAGCCCAACAAAGTTTCTGACAAGACTCCATTTCCAACAGTCATGTGGTTCATTAGGAGCGTTTTCCAACCAGGGCTCTTCATCCAAAACATCTAGGCTGCAGTTTATTTATTCACTTCAGCTGAACCTGATGGAAAGCGCCTTCTTCTCTCTGGAAGGCAGGGTGTTAACAAATTAAGCCCACGGGAGTCTGCTGCCTGGGCAGATGCTCGGCTACTGCTTCGCGTTCCCTCAGAGAGAGAGAGATGAAATTACGGCAAAGAACACAGACTGGAACAGGAAGAGGAATGCCATTTTTCCCAGCAATCCTCCAACCGAACGCTTTGTCAGTTTCCAGGAAGTGTCCAGAAAAGGCGTGTGTCCTACAAGCCGTGGTTACCCTGCAATCATCCAAAAAAAAAACCAAAAAAGCAGAGCAAAGCTTAAATGAGTTAAGTGAAGGAAAGAAGTGCGAGGTGTGATCACACCTCCGGGGAGAAGTCTAGATTATCTGTAATCACAGGCCACCCAGCCGGCCCGCTGGGTGCTTATTTTTACATTTTACACGTAGCAATCTGAGTTTGATCAAATCAGACTCCGAAAACACTTTCAGCAACCCACTCACAGCCTCACCTGTA
Source organism: Fundulus heteroclitus (assembly GCF_011125445.2). Lineage (NCBI taxonomy): Eukaryota > Metazoa > Chordata > Actinopteri > Cyprinodontiformes > Fundulidae > Fundulus > Fundulus heteroclitus. The sequence continues at coordinate 41,017,590 of NC_046373.1, read as the reverse complement.
ATAAGAAGGAAAGGCTAATTAGAGAGACGTTAACGGCAGGCCCGACGGTGTTAAAAGACATTCAGATACTCACAGGCTCTCATCCTTTTCAGGTCAAAACACTCATCTCGCAGCAGACGACATACCTTCAGTAATTATCTGCTGCTTGAGGACGTCGCCTAATCACAGGCGCGCATTGGGGGGGGGGGGGGGGGGGGGGACATGTCAAGATGGGCTGACTGAGGACACCGTTCCGTCTCAGGCTGGGAAATCTGCACGGCGACGCAGAGATACGACACATGCAGGTACAGCTGAAGGTCTCCGGTTGTTCTGTTCCAGCTGTAGACGCACATCTCAGGACTTCTCTGAATGTTTGCAGAAAAAAAACACCGGAAATATTCAACAAAGGAAGACCTGGAATTCAGAGGGAAATATCCTCAATTAAGAATTTCTGTCACTTAAACACTACAAGTTTAACGCACAATGTCATCGTCCGTCATCCTGAGCTTATCTGAGGTCGGGGGATGGAGGTAACTATTTAGCATCTCTTTGAAACTTATCCTGAGAAATCCCAAGGCGTTCCAGGGCCTGGATGGAAATACATAACACCTCCAGGGAGTTCTGGTCTGCCCCAGGTAAACGCACCTGGTAGGCATCCCAGCATGGCCAATCCTCCTCAGCTGACTTATTTCAATGCAGAGGAGCATTAAAATAAGTCAAATTAGACAACTTACCTTGTCTAATTTCAGCTGCAGTCAGCCATGATCATTAGTTGCTGCTCTACGGTTAGTTAAGAAATGGCACCAGTGCACGCTAAAGGTCATCGCTTAAAGACGCCAAAAGAGCCACATATCTGAAAAGCTTCCTAAACCAGTCGCTCCATGGCTCAGACTTTAGATCCTGCCTCTGAATACCAAAAACAGTCCAGAGATTTCAGACTCAGGTCCTACTTTAGATCCAAGGTCTAGATCGTCCTTCATAGCAACCCCAGAATCCCACATTCCCTCATCCTCCACAGCGTTGGGGGTCAAGGTGGTACGTCTTCACCAGATCCGTAAAGCGTCGCTGGACTGGATCAACCAGACTCTCATGGCTCCTCAGGAATGACACATGGAAGAAGGTCTGGCTCAACGCAATTGTTATAACACAGTTTATAAAAGTTTATGGTCCCAATTTTTACCAGGTAACCCATCTGGAAAACAAATTGAAGATGCATGTGCACATTGTTTTGACAATGCTTTCCTGTAGAACGAGTTGGAATTAAAACAATATCACACAGATATGTGGGTGCTGTCCCAGGATAGATTACCAGATGCTGTCCTATAAATTGTGACCCTGAGCTGTAATTATTTATTTTTTTAAAATAACTTTTGTTCAGTAAGTCTAAGTGCAGCCATTGGCCCATGGGAGGAATGTCGTTTGATTTGACTTCCTGGGGTAAAACAATCTTACCTGACTCCGCCAGATAGATTTGCTCCGCATATCCATCTGGAAACCTTCCGTTGAAGTAATTTTGGGAAGGGGCGAAAATACTGGTTAGCTGATTGGCCTATGTTGGTGATAGACGGGCCAAATGAACCAATCAGATTCGTCGTCGCTCTGTTACGAGCGACGACGAAAACACAACCACAAGCCAAGCTACTCTTGCTGCTGCAGGTAAAGGCTCGTTAGCTCAGCAAAGAAATACTCTGTAATTCCGATAAAACTTGCTCGATAGCCACGCTAACGCTAGTTTCATCGGCTGAAGCCGCCATGTTCTTTAGACTGAACTGTCGCGCTTCCCGTTGCGTCACACCTCAACCCGCCTCAAAGCCAACGCTGATTGGACGTTCGTTTGGTGAACGGCTCCAAATTTTCTTCAACGGAGAGTAGCCAGACTGATCTGCGAGTGAAACCTTGAAAACTCGCGAGATCAGGATGGTCTCACGAGGCTAAAAACAATCGGCTTTAGAGGAACAATAGGTGAAATCTCACCACTAGGGGCGCTGATGAGCACTGTCTGTAGACCATAACAAGCCACAACTCTTATCTCCAAAATCTAAGCACCAGTTATTCATCATTTTACAGTTTTTGTCAAAAAAGAATGCCTTGAATGCCTGCATTAATCTAACAATGCTGTATAATGATGAATTTTTGCTTTTTGCTTTTTTAAAGCTTTCAGGAAACATGGGCATAAAAATAACGCACACATAAAAAAGAAATACGAGTGGGTACTTTTTTTCCTAAATGTATTTGAGTATTTATTATAACATTAATTAAAGAGTTGACTTGTTCTTTGACAGTAAAACTATCACACTGTTCTGCTGGTTGAAAGTTTAATAATCAGAACATTGAACGTCACTAAGAGCTGAAAATCTTTCCACAAACTAATTTAAAATATGTTTTGCTGTAATGATCTTTAGTGGCATGAATGTTTCACTGTTCCACCTCAAACATCCTTAAATTATTGCAGTGTTTCAAGATTGTAGTACGCTGATTTACTGACAGATTTTATACTATATGGCTGTTAATCTTTATGCTTTCTGGCATGCTATATAACCTTACACAAGTTTAGTGTTTGCAACGTCATACAAAGAATGTGTCGTCCATTCCTAATGCGATTGAAAACCACGTTAGGTGTTAGGAGGTTGATTTTTGTCATGAACAAACTTCTGTTTGAGCAAAATCAATTCCAGCAAGTCTATCCACATCTCTGCTTGCAGTTCAAGTATTACAAATTCACATTTTGAGTTGGAAATTTAAAAATACTTGGATTATCTTTGTCACGAAGGATACCAAAGATGTCCCTCTGTCCAAATTGATATAAGCCTCAGAGAAACAAACATATTTCAGGCTCTGGATGGCTTACGCTATCAGTTTCTGCAGTTTTAAAATAGACTTGCAGTGTACATTATGACCTCAAACAATCAGACGAGTATTAGTCGATGTTCACGGTCTGAAAATCAATGCTCAGTCCCATTGGCTCCATTTTGTTGCCTTGTTGTGTGATTTTATGACTGTATTTTACAACCGTAGCGTTAATCCGAGCTCAGTAAAGCTGCTGGCTGGAGTTTATTCCCTCATAGGCTTTACATTCCTGTGCTGCGGTGTCTGAGTGCGATGCATGTCCGCTTGCATGATGGAGTGAAATAAAAAACCGGAGCGAAGCTCTGCAGTCAGAAGCGTTTTAACAGGGAGTTCAGTTGCTTTCTGTCCCACTTGGCTGCAACGGTTGGCAGGAAAAAATAAAAAAAATAACATAAACCCCGTCTGTTTGGGGGTTGCAGCGTTTTTCTTTGTGCACGCACACTTCAGGCAACGGAGGTTTATTAAGGCAAGTGGAGCCAGGAGTTGTGTGGAAAGGTTGTCTGTTTTTGTGTTTAAATGAGTCAGTTATTGAGTGTTTGTATGAGTGCCTGCATGTGCAGCAGCTGGGTGCTAACTAAGCACAGAGCTTGAAGAGGAAAGTGGAGAGGTACTTGCGTAACCTCCTGAAGTTCAGAACCCCTGCAGGAGGCGGTAAAATGGAAAAACTTAATTAGACTTAATGTGCGCGCACGCTCGCTGCTTCGTTCTGCTCCAGCTCTCGCATGAGGCTTATTTGTTTTTGGTTTTTTTTCTGCAGAAAATACATATTTGCGTCCGCTGTCCGGTTCTTTATTTACATCCCCTGTCTTTGCCCTCTCTCCACCCCTCCTTTCCCCTCTTTCTCCTTCCCGTCTGTTTTTGCCTTTTAGTCCTCATCCCATCTGCTCGCTCTGTGTCAGAAGGCATCCATTTAAAATCCAAAGTCTCCGAGGAGAGAGCGCGGCGAGGCTCAATGGGCCAAGAAAAATGCCAAAAACAAGATGCTTAAAAAGTCATTTTTGAGCTCCCCCCCCCCCCCTTCTGTCTCCCTCCTCCCTCCGCCGTTCTCCTCCTTGTGCACGGTTTAATTTCTGCCTCACTGTCTTTCTGCCGTTCACGGCCGCCCTCTGATTGCTTCCTCGCTGATGAAAAGTGAGGAGCCAGTGGATGAAGAGCGGTGGCCAGAATCCCTGATGAAGAGAAGGAACTGCGGATGATGCAGACGGGAAATTTCCTCCCTCTCTGTGGCATCGTGGGGTGGCACGGGGAAATAATTGAGATTGTCATGGAAACACCAGTGCTTAGGTGTGTGTGTGTGTGTGTGTGTGTGTGTGTAGCTGTCGACTTTGAGTTGTGGGGTAAATGAAGTGTGTGTAAAGATCAGTGATCATCAGAGGGTAATTTAATAGAGTCTGCGTGTGTGTCTGCGTGTGTGCAAGGTTGCCTGTGTCATCAGGGGTAATTAAGCAGAGTGTGTGATGTACAATTACTCTGTCTGGGTCAGAGGTGTGATACAGATGTTCTTTGAGGCTTCTGCTCTCTTCGTGCTAATAGGTGCTTTTAAGAGCTCCAAGTCTGCTCATATCATGTGCGTGATTATGTCTGTGCATGCGTGTGTGTGTGTGTGTGTGTGTTGGAAACAAAAAACTAAAACAGATTCAGTGTTTCTGCCAAATATCTGGGAAGCTTTCTTGGTCTTCCTGTGTGCATGTGAGTTATTTCCAAACTCTTCAAGGGTCAGCTGTGTCACAGGCTCATCGGTTCACAGTCATCAATTCAAGGGGGAAAATACAATTTGAATCACGTTTTGTAGATAATTTGATCTGTTCTGGGTTTTGATGCTCCCTGAGGGTAGCCTCTGTTTGAATGGGACCTATACTGAGGCCCAGGTGTTGTCAGCACACGCACAGTCAGAAGATTTACGCTCTTATGGTGCATTCGCTTTGTACCTGCAAGTTCACTTTCTGAGGTCCCAGCTGGAAATGCAGAGAGAGCTCCTGCTGATGTCTGGAAGTCTGAACGATAAAGCCGGAGCTGACCGAGCAGCTCTGGCTTTAGTATCCAGTCAGGCTGTGAGCGCATAAAATGTGATTATGGTTGCTGATGTAAACTACCATTTCTAATACCCTGTCCCAAATGATCAGAGCAGTGGGGTAAACACTGCGGCAAAGGATATATATTCGTCAACATGTTCCTTTTGTGTTTTAACAAATTAAGGTAATGAATTCATTATCGGCTTGTTTCGGTTATAGCTGTTAGCCACCATGACAGTTAGCACTTTTTTTCCAGTTCAGAAAAAGGCTCCCAACTAAAACGTGATATCATTCCCACATCAGACTTCCCCCTTTTAAGACCAACAAAACACATTAGCCTAGCAAGAAATGATTGCGCTATTGGGATTATCATGCAGCCTATATGGAAATATTTCAATATTTTCTTAATGTAACATTTAGACTCTAGGGTGAATTGACGTCTGCTTGGGGAAAGGGGGATTAGATTTATGGTTCTACTGCCTGTAAAGTTTGAGTCTCTGCCTTTAAGAGAACTTAAAAAGCCAACGCATGGATAATAGGAGGTAAATAACTGAACATAGTTGTTATATGTAATGATGTTAAATTGCACAGAAGCAGAACGTTGCATTGTTTACCTGAAGAAATTTGCCCCTTCGGCAGTACTTAAAGGGTTTTTATTCCATAGTTCCCTCTGAGTCAGGTCATAATTTCTATCACATAAACACCCTTAATGGGCGTTATGTACTTGTGGCTGTCTGATTTAGAATAATACCCAGCATGCCAATGGAAAAATGGCTCAGTTGGGTTGCTTTGTCGTCCATGAATAAATGCTAATAAGATTCAGACAGCTGCAGTGTGAGCATTAACTTTTAAATAAAAAGTTCTTGCTTTCACACTTCATGTCTTTTTCATCATTTGTTTGGGAATATTTTAAACTTTTAAAGTAAAATCAATCTTTAGAGAACATATTTAAAAAAATAATCAGTCAGGCTGAGCTCTGAACTTTGACTAGGCCATTGCAACAGCTTGATTCTCCATTTTCCAGCCGTTCTGCTGTAGATGTGCTGTTGGGTTGGGGGTCGTTGTCCTACTGATGAACCCGTTTGGACCTCCGCTGTCGGACAGATTGCCTCACATTTGACTCCAGATTCCTTTGGTCTAAACAAAAAGGCTATGACTCAAAAAGCTACGCTGGTCATGGTGTTGCAACACAAGCCAGCACTGCTTTTTAAAGGACATTGCTCCAGGAGACTTATGGTTCATTCAGGTCCATCTTTGCATGCTTTGTTGTGCTTAGATACCTTCTCTTTCAACATTTTTAACAGGTTGTAAATGTTCAGTCTTTTTTTTTTACTTGTTTTGTTGTGAACTTTACCGTTAATACGCTAAGTAAGGCCTGGAGAGTCTGACGTTGAGCTCCCAGGGTTGTTGTAATTTCGCTGAACATTACCCGGTCAGACGTTTTGGGTGAATTAGCTGCATGTTCACTCTTGGGAGGATTATCAGCTTTAATGTTTTCCACTCATAAATATATTTTTTTAATGTGCTTGTAAAATGGCCTTATGACCTTTCCCAGACTGAACAAACTAACATAAAGCTGCCTTTAATTGTTCATTGCTGTTCATTTATTGTTCACACCATCATCCTGCAGAAAACCTTTTTATAGAAGTCGCTGTGATGATCAAATGCTTTTTTTTACTGCAGTGTCTGGCTGATTCTTTCTTTTTTAAATGCTATTTAAGCAAAATAGTTGTGCTATCCTCAAAAGTATAATGATAGTGATGAAAACAAGCTTTTTTTCCCCAAAGACTGTGTTACATATACAGAAGAATATAAAACCTGCAGGAAACTGTCGCTCTATCTTATAATTGTATAATTACATAATTGTCAAACTGCTAAGTTTCGTGCTTTGTATCTGACCAAGACTTGATTTAAATCATTTCATATTGACGATGCAGATACATTTTTATAGAGCGTGAACACATGAGTTTTATTTCTTTCAAAGTGATATAAAGACCACAAAGTCTCTCCTTTTGAAAATTGAATGCAACAGTTATACCCTGTGAACCGATTGGGTTTGAATAAGGTTAATATATGTGTTGCATTCCAGGAAAAAGCTCATTTTAACTGCAGGCCATCTTGCACTGAACCTCTCAGCAGTATCTTAGATGCTAGAAGCTAAAAAGAGTTGTTTTATCTAAACCTGCTAATAAAATCTATTTAAATTACACTTTTAAAGCCCACTAGGGGGGTTCTCTAATGATGTCTGTAAAATGTAGGCTCTATTTCAAAGTCTCCTGTCTCAGTTTTGTATCTAATTAGAGTAAAGAGAGTGAAAAGGTCAGCTATTTTTTTTTTATTCAGCCCACTTCATTTTACTCCCTCCATATTCCTCCTCATGTAATGTTTTTTTTTTTTCTGTGTGTGTTTGGTGCGTAGTAATTTCAACATTACTAGATGTCCTTGACCAAAAGCTGCGTTTAATGGGAGTCAATCTTGTCTGCGCTGGTTCAGGCTGACAGCCTCTGGTGGGGTTTCATGTCCCACTTCAAAGAGCAAAAAAAAAAAAAGAGGAGAGGCGCTGAAGAAGACGTAGATTATTTAGATTTTACTTCCTTTTGGGTTTATAAGGCCTCGCTCTGCTTCTGTTTGTCCTCTCCTCTCAGCCGTAACTCTTTCCACCTTCCGTTCCCTCATCTCGGTTCACCTCGTTTAGATTATCCCCTCCACAGCGAGCGTAGCTGAGTAGAGATGGGTAGTTTTCACGGGTCTCTCACTCCCCCCCCCCCACTTTAATCTTTTCCATGTTCATGACACTAATACAGAGACTGATCTAAGCCCTCCTGCCTCTCTGTGTGACATTTATCACTGTGCTTCTTAATGCAGCCAGCCTGCCTCGCTTGACGAGAAATAAGGATGACAAGCGTGGCCTATTTTGTTGCTTATGATAGGCTCCTCTCCTTTTGACTTTTTTTTTTTTAGGGGAGTATTCACAGTGAAGGATGTTTACTAAAGTGTCTCGCTGCCTGGTTGACGAGAATTTGACATTAAAGTTTGATTGTAAATCTGGCATTTTACCGTCTGCGCTAAACTAGGATCCATTAGTGTCTTAGATTGTAATAAATGATGTTGCATAACGGCCTCATAAACCCTGCAGCTATTAGAAACATCACCAAACATAACATCCACTTTTGCCACCGTCGTGTCTTATCCACCAGACCTAAATCACCACTGACGTGTCGTTTATTTGCAGATTGCTAAGCAATCAAGGGTTAAGATCATTGACATGTAGCAGAGAAAACGAGAAACACAAAACTTCCTGATTACAAAACAACTGCTCGCCGAGTGGCTGCGGCTCAGTTCATTTCCAACAATGCTGACTCAGTAACCAAGAGTCAGACGGCACAGAATGGGTTTGCAGTCGCTTCCTTGTGTAGACATCAGTCAGAGTGATTTTAGTTTGGAAAAGGAGGAGAAGGTTGTTAGAGGAGAGACGACTCGAATGCTAATCGATGGGGGGGCAATCTGAGGTTACGTCATCTCCACCGTCTTTATGTTCCAGTTTTCCTCTCGTCAGACAGTAGGAAAAACATGGACGCTCTCACAAAGCCACAGACACAGATACAGCCAACATGAGCCTCAGAATGCATTTAAAAGTCATTTTATTGCATTCTTTATTTTGAAGTCTTGCTGAACTGTTCGACTGAACATTAAACGTTAAACAACAGCCGGCGATTCTTTGTTGCTCATTTGGCCACTAGGACAACTGTTGTTAGAGCAATAACTATAGCAGTAACATTTCTACGTGGTGTTTTGTGCATATAAAGAGCACGGAAACATCCCGTCTTACCAACACTGAGAAGTACGTGTACGACAGACTGAATGTCACATAAATAACAGAGAAATGCTAAAAACAGTCAAAGTACGAAGTTTTGCTCAATGTTGTTGCGAGAAGCAGCCATCGTGAATGCAGAAGGTATGATTGGGTATGATCCTGTTGACTTTCCAGTTTGTAATCCCAGCTTTAGGGGCCGTTCTGGTTTAAATTTCCAACTCGGAGGTCATAAATGGCAACTACCGACACTTTTTAGCTTCTCAGGGAGTGTTTGTCTGACACATTCATGCAAATCAGTGTTGTACATCGCTTCTTTTTAACCTGAACATCCTTTTACTGTCAGAATAATGTTATCTTTTAATGACTGTGCAGTATGTTTCCCCTTCTAATAAGTATTTTTTCCACTGCTGTACACATGAACCTTAAATTAGCTGTTTTAATATTGTGATTTTCTCTAGGATTCTTTGTTTTTCTGTGGGTGTTTTTGATTTGTCTGTCATGTGTGCATTCATCTCACCAGAATTTCATTACGGATGCATTATGACAATAAAGGTTTTCTATACTGGGTTCTTGAAATGGAATGCAGCACGAGTCCATGAGTCTTTCTGAAAGCTAATAGGCTAATGGGCTCGTTTCTAAGCTCACAGCTGATCAATGGACTCCTCTATAAGCTTTACAGTTTACAGACTCTTCTCTAAGATAATATTTGGCTGAAATGGGCCCTCCTAAGTGCAGACCTCTGAAAACAGCCCATTAGTTAGCTGCACTCTTAGAAAACAGCATGTTAATTCACTCTGAGCTTAGAGAAGGATTCCTTAGATAACAGCTAGCTTGGAGGAAGGCCCATCGGCTTGAAGTTTGTGTTGCAAAGGGTCTTTTAGCCAACCGTTGGGTTAGAGGAGGTTAATTGAAGCCAGAGAAGTCCTGATTAGCTACCTGTTGGCTTATCTGCTAACTGTTATCAAAATTACCCTAAAATCATCTGAAGGTATTCCCAAAATCGCTGTAAATCAGACCTAACTGCCGTAATTCAGTTTCAGCCGGAAATTGATGAATTCGTATTAAATCCACCAACCTTGGATTACGCTTTCTCATCCACCAATTTACACTTAGTCCTCAGTGGAAGGGATAAAGTGCATGTATTAAATTAGGTTTAGGTCTCCTTACCTCTCAAGAAGAAGAAATGTCCAAAACCTATAGTGTGAACTTCCAGCATTGACTGTAAAAATGGTGGCACCCTGCGATTGCAGTAGGGTGCCTCTCGTTATCCCAGAGAAAAACCTCCATTAGCCAGCTGTTCTCTGAGGGATGAGCCAGTTAACTAGCTATCTCACAGAATGGCCTATGAGAAGAGCCTATTAATTAAATTTTAGCTTTAAAAAGACAATTAGTCGGCTGTTAACTTGTGGAAAAGTCAATGAACTCTCCGTTAGCTCACGAAAGGTCTATTGCGAAAAAGCCTTTTACTGAGCTCTTAGCTTGGGCAAATGACCAAGTTAACCAACTGTGATCTTGAAGAACAGGCAATAAACTTACAGTTAGAACGTTAGTGAAAGGTCTTTTGCTTGTTAGTTTAGACAGAGGTGGCAGCCGCGGAAATTAACTTACCATCGATGCTCAGGTCCTGAAAAAAAGAGAGATTCAGACAATGTTGTTGAGGATAGCAAGGACAGAGGGTGTTGGAGTTCTCCAAAAGTCAATCAGGTCGGCAGGTGGTTCTAACCATACCAGATTATTCACTGTCGTGGATCAGACCAATTCCAGAGGTGTCATCTGCAAACTTCAGGAGCTTCACAGATGGTTCCGGGGTGCAGGCGGTCTTGTGCAGAGAAATGAGGGTTTTTGTGTGGCAGCAGATGCTCAGGAGCCTTAGCTGCTGCTGGTGGTCAGCCTGGAAGCTGGTTATCCGCTGAGAAGTGGATGCCGACACCGAGCTGGGTGGGCTTCTGATGGAGGATGGCTGGGTCGACGCTGTTTAAGGCTGGACTGAAGTCCTGGTGGACCTCGTCAGATGAAGCAGCCAGTGATCAGAGTCCTTGAGCTGCACAGGGAACTGCATCTTTTTACGTTGGGTGTCAGTGATTCAAGGTGTTTTTATTCCTGACGGGACATTTAATGTTGTCTGTGAACAACAATGAGAGCGTCTGGGTGTTTTTTAAACCACATTGATCTGTTTTTCAGCCTCTGACGTCCAGGGTGGGATGTAAACATCAGCCAGACCAAGCAAAGGGAACTTCCTGAGTGAACGAAAGTCTGATAAAATAAACAATTTAGTGAAAAACAATACATGAGGTAGAGTTTTCCTGAACTTACAGGAAATGTTGGCGTTTTTGTTGTTATGGATGGTGCTAATTTTCTCTTGAACGAGCCTCAGATTGAGTATTTTTCCCCTCATTCTTCAAAGTAGGACGACTCCAACTGCTGTAAATACTGTTGGGATCTTATTGTCTCTACCTATTTAGGGATTCATCGGTAAATATTCATGACGCTCAGTTAAATAACAAATGTGCTACAATAAATGTGTTGTAAACCTCAAACATTCAAACAAAAATAACAAGAAAGGTATTGTATAAAAAAAGGTTTCCTCTTTTTTTTTTTTTTTTTGCTCCTAGCAGAAGACAGAGCAGCTTTATGCACAATTTCAGTTCAGATATTAGCAGTCATTGGTTTTTTTTTTTTTTTTTTTTTTTTGGACAGAAATCCATCCTGCTCCAGTGTATGACCTGATCTATTGAAAAATGAACATGCCAGCTCTAATGGCCTTTTTAGGTGCATTGTCTGCATAGTCCGTACTGAATAATAGACTATCAAGCTCTTGATTAACAGAAGGATGACAGCCACCAAAGACCCTCTCACAAAAGGCAATTATTCAGCTGTCTCTCTGTCTCTCAGGCGCTTGATAAATGCCACTAATGTCTAAAATATAAATGGCACAGTAAATATAAATAACACTTTGGCCCACATGTTGTTTTTCTATGCCAATCTGTAAGTTTGAAAGGGAGGGAAAACTAGGGCAGAGAAAGTTGGATTCATCATCCTTAATGCCTTCTGTCACTTGAATTGGATATTAACCCAACACTGTCCCCCTAATTTAGCCATCATATCCTTTCCCCTGAGCCCCGCCTTGCTCTCAGGGCCCGTCTGCGTCGTGCCGGTACCGCCCTCGCATGTGAACCTGGGCAGAGTACTTTAAAACAAACCCGGCCATCTCCTTTCAGCCCTGCTCACTCATCCCTCCAACAAAAACCTACTCCGACTCCCTCTGCCATCCCTATGCTCACTTCTTCTCTGCTTTCATCCATTTTTTCCCCTCTCTGCAGTTTCAGAATGAAATAATTTGCATGGATCACAGGCTCTCGGCCCAAGCCCAGTTGACACCCCCCCCCTGCTGGTTTTGTTTCCATAACCATACTTTGCAGCTCCATAGAGGCCATTATCCAATGTCCAATGTGATATCTGTGAAGGAAAACAATGTCATTCACGTCATGTTGCTGCCCTGGCGTACAAACCCTCACAATACTCATTCCTGGGAACCGTACGTTGCTTGATTGGCGTGCGCGCCTGTGTTTTCCAGGGGAGCCGGCAGAAACTGGGGGCCATTTGCATAAAACAAAGCTTCTGTTCCGCTCACCTATAATTGTACAGCTTCTCAAAGGAAAGTCTGCATGTAATTCACACAGAGAAGGGAAAAAAAGGCCCTGTGTAATTGTATACTTACAGGGAATGAGAAAAGTTTACACACCCTGTGAGTAAAATGCCAGGTGTTTGTGACATAAACAAAACGTGATAACCCCTTTCAGACCTTTTTGCCTTTTTTATACGTCTTGTACAAATAAACTGAAAAACAGATGTATGCACATCTTAGATTCAGACTTGTTTTTATTTAGTTTTCAGTCCTCATCAGTTCACACCCATCGATTATAGTGAACCTGAAATAAAGTTTTGCTGTCTTGCTGTGATTTTTTTCCCCCTCACATTTCCTCATTTGCCTCCTTTAGCTAAAGCTGCACTTATAGCAAAAGGTTTCACGGAATATAAATGAACTCACTGGATGCTAATATTGCATTGTGCTGGGAAAAGTATTGGTAAACTGGTCATTTCTCTAAAACTAATGGAGAGACCAGATGAAAGCTGGTCAGGGAGGCATCCAAGAGGCCCAGCAGTTCTGTAGAGCCGCCGCATTTTTTGCCCACTTTGGTTGTGTTTTGCATGTGACTTTAATATATTTTAATCTGCATAGATTTATATTAAGGAGCAGGAAGACAGAAGTCTTACTTCCAAATGTAATCATCCAGGCCCGATTAGAATCTCCCAAAATCCGTTGGGGTTATCAGTTACGGTCTGATGAAAACAAATTAGTTTCTTTTTTTTTTTAAAACACGATTGTGGAAGTAAGGGTTGACACCAAACATCATACTCTGGCGTCGCTTTTCTTCAAATTGAGCCGGACGTTTTGTCAAGATAGATGAAAAAAAAAGAACGGCTCAAAATACCAGCGAGTTTAGACGCAAATCCTTCAAGTGTCTGTGAGAAAGCTAGACGAAGAAGAGTCCATGCATATGAGAGGAAATTTAACCGTTTGGATTGGCCGAACCAGAGACCAGAACTGAACCAGACAGAAAAGATGTGGGGACACCCAAACAGGGCTATGCACAAGAGATTTAGCCAGAATATGAGAGATTAGCAGAATGTTGCCAGGCAGATTGAGCTAATATTGTCATTTCAAGATGAGGGGTGCTGACAGCCTCCTACTGAAAAAGACAGAACGCTATAACTGACTGATAAGGTGCTACAGCACAGTATTTATGTGAGGATGTCCACATGCATACAGTAGAATTGGGGTCCTTTATGGACGTGGGGAGATTCAGTTGTAGCCGCGGCAAAGTGAACAGCAACTGCAAGCATGAAGATGCACACAAAGGTAAAAAATAAATAATAAGACACTGTATAGTGAGAAAGGAAATATGCAAAGTTATTAACTGTTTAAAATAGGGCACTCAAAAAATGTAAGAAATGTGTAACTGTCTGGGGCGACTTAATAATCAGGTTATTGTAGTTTTTTTGGCTGTTATACTGTTCTAACACAGGGTGGCCAACATTGTCAAGTCAGAGGAAGTTTTTTTTAAACCCCCCAAAAAATAACTTTTTTACCTGCTCTACAAAACATGAACATTTAAATAAATAAGTTTGATTTATTTATTTTTGGTAGTAGGAAATGAATGTGTAAATCAACAAAGGTTTAATACGACAAATGAGCAAAACTCTTCTTTTAAAGATGGTCATCAAGTTTGAAAATTATTTAGAATTTCATTTCATTTTAACAATGAGAATGTCAAAAGTGTATTTATTAAAAGAGGAATACTTTGTGTTGTAAATAACATTTTCAATTGAAGAATTTTAACTTTTCTGTAATAATTTTGCCTTAATTAAAGACTAAAAGCTTCCATCTTCATCAGCTACCTGTGCAGTGGACCAAATCTGTGTTAAAATGCAGTTGGGGGGGAGGGGGCATGCCTGCTCTAACAGATTTGCTTTTCATTTACATGGTACATGTTGTCATATTAACTATGCTGAAACAAGGTGAACTGATTCACCTTGGCCTCATGGTCACATGACTGAAGCCCGGTATTTTAACAGGGGCGTGTATATTTTTCAGAGCCACTGTAAGCTCGCCTGCTTGGTGTGAGGTTGGTGTCGTCTTTTTCTGCCAGCGTGAATCTGCTTGTCCAAAGCCCTCCTTATCTGAGCCGGATGCTTCTTTTGTTCTTATTTCTACTGAGAATCCTCTCAAAAAAGCGCCTGTCTGCGGCGTGAACCTTGTACCTCTGTGGGCTTCTCATCGGCGAGGTCTGGACGACGGACAATGAGGAGGCAGATAAGGGGCATGTGGAAGGGGTGCGAATGGGAGAAGGGGCAATTAGGCGGGGTGAAGGTGGTAGGGTTGGGAATGTTAAACACTTTCCAGGCGAAAAAAGCTGCGCTCATTTCATTCTCCTCAATTAACACCCTCACCTCCTCTCTGTCCTGGCTCTGCTTCTGTGTCTGTCTGTTTTCGCTCTGCTGGACCAAAACCCCTTTAATCCGTTTTCTAAGACAAAAACAAAAAAACGGAGTTTCAAAGCAAAAGCTGCATTTGATGATGTTGCAAAGCCCGGCTTCATTTTTGTTTCAATGTTCAGCTGAAACATGAGTGGAGAGGCAAACTTGGCTCACACCAACACAAAGTTTAAAAAGGCTTTACCCCCCACACCCCCGCCCCCTCTCTAGCTGCCAAAAAGGGGGTGGAGAGGGCGACTAAAAGGCGACCGACAGCTGGACAGACTGAAATGTAGAGCAGAATGTGGCACAAAGAGCAGCGGCGGCAGTGAGTGAGTCCCATTCAGCCTGATCCCAGCAATGACTGCACCCTTACCGAGGGATTACACTCAGAAGAACATTACTGCACACTTGTAAGAGGATTGTGACACACGTTCTATCACCACTTACAAATTTTCGAGAAGAACCACAGCCATCAATTCCTTCCTTTTTTTTCTCTTCCTCCACTCACTCCTTCATTTCAACCCCTCCATCCCCTCTGCAGAAGCCCTGGAGGATCCGTCCAGCGTGGGCACAGTGGCCGGCGCCGTCATCGGCTCCCTCTTGGCCCTCCTGCTGGTCGTGACTCTCGTCGTCGTCCTGCTGACCCGCAGCCGCCGCCAACAGAGGCGGGGCTTCCCGAGCGCCGGCGACTCCATGGCGCCGGGCAACGGCGGCAGCAACGGCTCGGACTACGGCAACAAGGCCCGCCTGCTGTTCGCCGGCGCCGGGAACGCCGGCAAGAACGGGACGGGCGCGAACAACAACGGGCCCGTCTACACGTACCGGGAGGGCTGCGACGCCACCGGCACGCTGACGGACAAGCCCAACAGCTTCCACCACCACCTTCACCACGCCCCCGCCGGAAGCCGCCCCGCCGCCCACGACATCCTCCTCTGCGGCGAGCTGGACGAAGCCGAGCGGAGGAAGTTCAACCTGGACGACAGCATCGAGGAGGAAGACGAGCGGTACAATCGCTTCGGAGGCGGCGGGAACATCCTGCCGCCGGCGTACCACGCCCACAGAGGCCACGGCGGCGAAGCGGAGATGGATGTGTACCTCGACGACGACATGGAGTCCCAGCGGGACGGCTCCGTCATCTCCCGGACTGCCATCTACGTCTGAGGACGCGGGGGAGGAAGGAACGGAGGGGGGCTGGGAGTAGGACGAGATGGAGGAAGTAGGGGAGATACAGACAACCCCCCGCCTTTTTTTTTTCCCAACGCTAAGAGTAAAACCGCCTCCATTAGCTCAACACCTACCTGCTTCAAAGTCAACCTGACTGCAGAGCTGCCATCAGTGATTCCCTCCACGCTTCACACTCGCTCCATGTCGATGTCTAAGGAGGACCACGAGAACAATAAAACCAGAAAGAAGTCGTCGTGATGCTTGTGAGGCAGACGTTGTGCAATGTGGCTCAGTTTGTGACCGTGTTTAAAACTGTACCCAGGACGGACTCCATTCAGTGTAAGTCAAATATATCAAAAAGGAGAGAGAGAGAAGAAACCCCCCCCCCCCCCCCCCCGCAAACCGTAAACCTTAGCGACTCTCGACGCCGCTCACCGCTACGTTCTGCTCGCTTCAGCTTCGCCGTGTGGTTGTGTGCGGAGTGGCTAAAAGTGTTTGTGCCGTAAAACGTCGCGCCCCCGGATAAAAACGCAGCTGGAAACGCGACCGGCGTCGCAGAATCACCCGGACTGATGAGGAAAATGTTCGTTAAGCGGCTCCTGTGAACGTGGCTGATGTTCTGCAGACGGTTCAGAAACTCGGAAAGACTAAAACGTGTCGGAAAGACTTTTCTCCTAACCGCCGAACGAGACTCTGCCGGGGGGGTTTGCTCCCTGTGACACACCACCTGGTTTCCTGGTGGGAGCCGCTGAAGGAAGCCCCCCCCCCCTACCCCCCATGCTGGGTCACATGACAGACTTACCAGTGTGTGCTAATGTGTGGCTGGCTGTGGTGTTAATGATGTGCATCATCCGTATATTGGGCGGTGTGTCAGTGTAGCACAGTTGCTGTTGTTGTTGTTGCTGCTGTTGTCGTAGATGTCGTTGTCGTCGTTGCTCTTGTGTAATGGTGTTGATCTTGCTAAGAAAAAGATGCACCGAGAGCCTTGGGGGGTTTCACAAAGTTTCATGTTGAGTCTGTAATGACTCATTAAATGAATACAAAAAAAAGTTGCTCTTCTTTGTTTCCCACTCTGCTTTCTTCTTTTTCTCTTACCTTCTTTACTTTTTTCCCCCCTCTCTGTTTTCCCTCCTCACTTTCAGCTGCTTTATGGTCAAAGTAACATGGAAATAACTACAGTCATGTGTGCAAACAGTGATGTTTCTTCTATTCATGGTTCCGCATATGAAGTGAAGTATTCACGAGCGTTGTTAAAGGTTATTGTGTGTCATTTATCACTTTTGCAGGTCATTTTTGATTGTTTTGTTTTTTCAGATTAAAATATATTCTGTATTCAAGATGCATTTATAAAGAGAGAGTATTCAACAAAATAAAAGCTAAACAATTCCTCACTTACACCATGTATGTCAGCATATTCAGTGTTGCAGCAAAGATGTAAGAAGGTGCAGCAATGAGCCATAATTCCTGCCATCACCAAACTGAAATGAGATCTTTAACCAGTTTACGTCACACAACTGGTTGGAGAGGCAGTTGACACACACTCAGTGGCCACTTTATTAGGTACACCTTTTTAATTGCTCGTTAACGCAGATGGCGAACCAGCCAATCGCACGGCTCCAGCTCAGTTCAGATGTGGCGACGCCGATGCTCTGATGTTTGAACTGAGCATCAGAAAGGGGAGGAATAGGGGGATTTAAATGACTTTAAAGGTGGCATCATTATTGGTGCCAGACGGTTTGGTCTGAGTGTTTCACAAACTGCCGATCCACTGGGATTTTTTTTCCACTCAACCCGCTATCTGCTTTATAGAGAATGGAATCTCGTCGGCAGAGGTTGTTGATGAAAACACCTTTTAGATGTCAGAGGAAAATAGGCAGACTGCTTTGAGTTGATAGAAAGGCCGCATTAGCGCTAACCGCCCCGTGTTACAACCGAACTATTCCGAAATTCCCCTCTGAATGCTCAGGAAAAGAGCACACCAGGCGGCGCTCCTGTCAGCTAAGAACAGGAAACTGAGGCTAGAATTCAAATGGAGTCACCAGAATTGGACAGTAGCGGGTTGGAAAAACGTTCCCTGCTCCAAAGAGTCTCAGTTTCAGCTGCAACCTTCAGCTGGTCGGGTAGGAATTTTCCATAAACGGCATGAAGGCATGGATCCATTCTGCCCTGTGCAAACCATGCAGACAGGTGGTGGTGCTGGTGAAAAAGTCTGGCCCATGTTTTCTTGGCCGCTCAGAAGCAAACCAGGATTGTTTAAAACATGTCAGCATAGCGACGTTCTGCTGCTGACATGATGCTTACTTCCAGCAAGACGATGCACCAGGCTCAGATAATCTCAAACTGTTTTCAGGAGAATGACGCTGATCTGGCTTCACTCTGACGGCCTCCACGGTCACATCTCTGATTTTAGGAAGGAGCGCCAGCGTGTCTCACCGATCTGCAGCAACTTTGGTCCTAAATCGTTGAACGTGTCTGACACCTTGTTGTAGTTCCCTTTAGGACTGACTTGGGTAGTTCTGAAGGGAAATGTAGGGCCAACCGGGTACCGGCATAAAGGACCTAATAAAGTGGACAAACATTGTGTGTAATCTGTTCTTCAGGATGAAAAGTAAGCGTCTAACTCCTGGTCTCAGGTGTTATAGGATGCATTAAATACAGAATTTACTGCATAAATATCAAACATTGATAACAACCGTATCAGAGGTTTAAGTGCAATTTTAGATTTGATCTGTAAACTTGAGAGTTTCTCCTCTGAAAGTAGGAAAGATTAGGTGAGAATTATTCATGTAAAATCTGGAAGACCAAACAAAAATGAACTAGCCACAAAAGATTCTCTCATGCATTTATTAAAACCACATTCAGAAGATTTCAGTTTTGTTTTTGTGGCATACTTTCTCGTTTTTTTTGACACAAGCGCTGCTGGTGGTAAGTTTTACCGGAGCCCGCACGAGAAGACGTGTGCTGCAGCCTTTTTTGTTTTGAGCTTATTGCAAATGTTTGCGCTCCAGCCAGTTTATCATTTCCATGAAGAATTTACAAGTTGAATGTAGCAGTAAATAAGCACAACAAGTTCTGTGAGTAATATAATGCAGTAGGTCCAGACCCAAGCCTGCGGAGACGATGGGGTGTGAACAAGGACTCGGGTCGCTCCGTTTGTCAAACACTTGCCTTATTGAGACAAGCATGTTTCATTTCAGAAAACATTTTAATTAACATTTAATATGAGCCTTTTTTTCATCTCCCAGTGACTGTGTGGTGACCTTTGCAGCATGAACAAAAGCCTCTGGAGGTGTGTACTGCAGACCAATTTGAAGAGTGAAGGACACGCTCAAAGCTTTTCACGCCACAGAAAACTCTCCGCATTCCTCTCAGAAAGGAGAATGTCGGGTGAAAAGTTTGCTTTCAAAATGTGCGGAACAAATAGGATTTGCAATTTTCACAACGAATTAAATGCACACCGGCCTAAATAAAACTGATCGTTTTAATAAAAAAAAAAAGAGCATCAAGTATTTCAGATACAACAGAGTTAAACACTCAGAGGAGCAGCAGGAGACAAAAAAAACAGAGAAAGTCCGTATGGCTCCCAACTTAGCACAGGTTCACCGTCAAACCTGACATTAAAACACAGAATTTATTAGAATTAAGTTGACCTGAGCATTTTATTTAATTTTCTGGTATATAACAATCTTTAACGGCGCGTAACGGAGGATTTTGCAGCAGAACATCAAATCTATCACAGCTGTGCTCCTGAAAACCGAACACACACTATATTTAACAATAATACGAATAATCCTCTTTAATTAAGGGGTCTTGCTCGGGGACCCAGAGTGGGAGTCCATGGGATTCAAACCGGGGACCTGACAGCCTTCCTGGCTCCAACCACCAGGGCACCGCTCACCACTTAATTTATATATTTTTTTACAGTCAAGAATGCAGTGAAATGGTTACATGCAAGTCTCTGCAGGTTTCACAAACTCAACTTAAGGAGTTCAATCATTATTTAAAGTTAAGATAATCACAAATTACAAAATAAAGTTAGCATAACTTACCTTTCATACCTTCTATCTCACTTAGCCGATCACTTAAGCGTGTTCTTGCACCATATGCAGTGAAGCTCACCATCAGGCTGCTGTTAGCATCCCTGTTTCCAGCCTGCTTTAATAAGCACCTCTCTACAGTAGAGGAGATGCCAACAGAAAAAGTTCTTAACTTCCTAATAAAACCACGATTAGCCGGCGTCAGGAGCAGAAGTCGCTTCGCAGGGAAGGGAAGATAAAATCCTGTTTGCTGCCTTTTACCCTGTAGTGTTGTTGGAGTGTTTATTCACCAGCTAGACCTGATTAATGTGGAAGAAATGAATAAAAGTGACCATTTACAACCTAACAAAATGTATTTCATGGTATGGATAATCTGGATGTATCTAAAATTTAAGGTTTTAAAGACTTTTAATGACCTTCCAGGAACCCTTTACAATATTTGAGTTTGTTTTTGTCCATTTCAGCATAAAGAGTCATTGAAAAAGCTTCTGAAAAAGGGAATTTTTAATGAATGTTTTTGATCTCTTGCTTTTCATCCAGTGTACTGTAACAATATTGTCAACATGATATAAATGTCATTGCTCAACATGAACTGTAACTGCTGTTGTGCGGGTTGGAAATCTACAGTTTTGCCATTAAATCAAGAGTTGAAATGTTTGGATTTTATATTGATTTTGTTGTTCCTTCTGGTATAAAGGAGCGCTGCCTCAGCTCTTCTACCGCCGAGCATTCCCCCTTGTTGTTGATGGATGTCGGACATATTGTGCTATCTGTTTTCTTCCTAAATATTTCAGTGGAGACCAGTAGAGCCAATTATGTGTAAATAACTCGCAGACGGACAGAGTTTAGCTTCAGTTCTTACACATATTGTTTTCACAGTTTTATTTAGTACTCGGTGAGGTGCATTCATGCTCCAAGATTCAAATTTCTCCGGAGAACAAACGATAACTGTCTGCGTTAAAGTTGAAAGAGAGTTATTTAGGTTTTGTTTACAGTTGCGGATTATTTTTACGGGAAAAAGTTGTCGTCAGAGCGGTCGGTGAAAACAAAACCCCCGGGGATTTTTGGGGCGTTCCATCTGAATATATCCGCGGCTTCTCCAGGGGGTTTCTGAAGGCGCCGTAATTTTAAACTGTGATCACAAGTCGGGCGCCTAATTAGTCCCGGGGTCTTGTAACGTGGATGCACCCTCAGCAGAAAAACTCACCCTTCATAACTTTTATTTTTTTTTTGTTTCTGCACAAACCACTTTGAATAAAAGGGAACCATTCCAAGACGACCCTCTGTGGGAAAACGGGTAATTAATTACGCAGCTCCGTGTTATCAGCCTATAAATACCAAGCGGCCTCGACGCTCCTCCAGAAACAGCGCAGAGGGCTGCACCTGCTCTGAATTTGCTGCCACAGGGACCTATTTCTGGTTTTTGCAGACTCACTCAAAGACTGTACATGTGGCTTTGTCACCGCAGCCTCCATGGATTCACAGCGTCACCCCTGGATACTCATTACATAATGCACTGCCTACTGTAACGTTTATTTAAAAATAAACCCTGTAATGTGAGTGATCTGCATGGTGGGATCGACGCAGTGCATTTTGGAGGCCTTTCCATATTCTGCCTAACATATGGACATACAGGGTTATATTTCAGAAAAGTTAATTTAATTTTAATTCAGGTTCAGAAAGGTGTATCTTCTTAAATATTATTTTAAAAAAGTACATTATAGTATTTATTCCTTATTATCATGCATGAACACAAAAAAATTCTCGTGCTTTATGGACTAAATTGTATTGCTGTGAGACGACCCTTCAGAAGGTGTACGCAATCATTTAATGGAAAGTGAGTGGATGGAAAAACTGTGATAGAAAAGGGTGTAAAAGCAAAAAGGAAAGGACACTGCAGCCAGAGATCCAGCGCCAGAGAGCAGGCCACAGGTGTGCCGCTGCTTGTGTTAGGCCGGTCCTGAAACGCAGACAAGACATTTTAGAGGCATCTTACTGGGCTTAGAAACCAAAAGACTGGACTGAAATTAAATGATAATTACAATGTTGGCTGTCATTCATATCAATCAAAATTATAAATGCTTGAAAAATATCACTCTATCAAAACATGACTGTATATGTGTGAATTCCCCCTCAAGTCGAAATCACAAATCAAGTCGTTCTTAAAGTTACGGGCTTTAATCACACAAGGAACATGATATGTGCCGTGAGAACAGTTTGATACAGACAGAAAGCAAATAAAAACAAATTATTTCAGTGTAAAGACATCAAAGAAACAACGCAACCATACATACATGACGCAACATAAGTTTGTCACGTTACATCTTTACGGTCAAACAAAGATAACAGTAACAAACATAAATGTACCTCATTGCCGCTTTCCCTTGAGAGAAAATTTAAAATCTTCTGTCCTTTAATGCACTATGCACTTTATCCAGTCTTTTTTAATTATTATTATTGTCTTAGCCAGAGGAATCGAGGTTCTGCCTGCTAGCTTGGTCCAGAATGTTCTTAATGAACAGGTACCCAAAAAAAAAAGTTAGACCCTGTCAACACGCGGAAGCAAACTTTGGTTCCCCCCTTAATTAAACATGTTCCCCCCATCATCAAAACAAACAATATACATGAAATACACGAAATTAAGACTTTAATTTTAAACTATTTTTACTACTAGAAATGCATTTATGAATTCTATATTTTTAACCTAATATTTATTAATCTATTATTTATGTATTTATTCTGACTTTGATGGCAGCTACAAAGTGAATTGATATCTGTATAAAATAGCTTTTGAATAGTTTTTTTCTGTTTTGGTGCTGTTTGGGCTGGCACTGGGGTTCGTTCTACGCTCCCTGGAGACTTCCAGTGTGCAGACAGATTCAGGCTCCAGCTATGACTGCATCGTTCAGATCCATGGTGGTGCAGAAGGAAATTCACCGTATGTGGTTTACCGGTCCATCTGTTTTATGTTCCAACCTTTGCCTATGGTCACGAGATGTGGATCAAAATCCAAAAAAACGGAAACATGACAACTTTTGGTCGTTTTATTTCTCAGGAGAGCTCCAAGGGAAGGCAAATTTATTTGTGTAGTACATTTCAGTACAGAGACAATGCAAAGGGCTTTACATGATTAAAATGTAGCAAAAAACAGAATAAAAGCAAGTTGGAATAAAATGTAAAACAAAATATAATATGGAGAATAGAAACTAAAAGCAAACATTAAAAACAGTCGGACTACAAAGTTGAACTAATGATGTTTCAGTAAAACATTTTAACAGTCGAAG